>NW_011205157.1:0-461 GCF_000146605.3 Meleagris gallopavo
GGGGAGTGAAAGGACTGAGCGTAGTCCTGCTCCATAAGGCCTGGGAGGTACTGGTGGGTGGGGAGGCTGGACACAAGCCAGCAATGGGCCCTTCCAGCCCAGAAAGCCAACCGTATCCTGGGCTGCATCCAAAGATGCGCAGTCAGCGGGCCAAGGGAGGAGATCCCCATCCCTCTGCTCTGCGCTGGTCAGGCCTCACCTGCAGTGCTGCGTCCAGATGTGGAGTCCTCAGTGCAGGGAGACATGGAGCTGTGCGAGTGCATACAGAGTACAGCCACAAACACGAACCCAAGGATGGAACCCCTCTCCTGTAAGCAAGGAGAGCTGGGCTGTTCAGCCTCCTGGAGAAGTGAAGGCTCCAAGGGAACCTGGTAACAGCCTTTCAATACCTAAAGGAAAGAACAAGGGAAAATGGAGGTGAAATCTAAGGAAAATGTCTTGTACAGTGAGGGTGCTGAGGC
>NW_011205158.1:0-414 GCF_000146605.3 Meleagris gallopavo
GCACACAATGCCCTTAAAACCACCCTCCACAAGGATGCAGTTAGCACATGAATTACAGCCATCCAGCTTGAGATCCTCCAGAAAAGCAGAGCTCACAGCTCTGAAATCAAGCAGGAATCACTCACCCCATTCTAAGGGCTCACCCCACACCCCAAAGGAAGCAGTCTCCAGATTCAGATGCTGCTCTTACACCTAGCAGCCCTTCAGCGCACTCGCGATCCCCCAAAAAGACAAGATCACAGCCCTGAAAGAAAAAAGAAACCACTTACCCCATTCCAAGGACCAATACTCCCCCACACTCTCAAGTGAAGGAAGCAGCTTCCAGGTCCAAATACCTACCAGCCCTTAAGTACGCTCAGGGTTCCCTGCTAAAAAAGAGAGAAACCAGCTCCACAATGGAGAAGAGAAAAAAAA
>NW_011205159.1:0-557 GCF_000146605.3 Meleagris gallopavo
AAGGATGGAACCCCTCTCCTGTAAGCAAGGAGAGCTGGGCTGTTCAGCCTGGAGACGTGAAGGCTCCAAGGGAACCTGGTAACAGCCTTTCAATACCTAAAGGAAAGAACAAGGGAAAATGGAGGTGAAATCTAAGGAAAATGTCTTGTACAGTGAGGGTGCTGAGGCAGTGGCACAGGTTGCCAGAGACATGGTGGATGTGCTGGCCCTTTCAAGGTGAGCCTGGCTCAGACTCTGAGCAACTTGATCTAGCTGTGGATGGTCAGCATGGGGCGAGTCGGATCACATCGCAAACCTACCTGCATACAAGCAGCGCACCAACATGGGGTGCATGATGTTCATTACCTGCTGGACAGATCTCACACCACTGATTGGAGGAGCCCAGGCAATCCTTCAACTCCATCAGGCTGCAAAATGAAATCAGAAGAGACGCAGAACATAATTTAAAACACAACAAGGATGCACACAATGCCCTTAAAAAACACCGCAAGGATGCAATTAGCACATAGCCCTATTAATGACAGCCATCCAGCTTGAGATCCTCCAGAAAAGCAGAG
>NW_011205160.1:0-570 GCF_000146605.3 Meleagris gallopavo
CTTACAAAAACAACCCATTTCTGGACTGTGCTTCCTTACAGTTGTGCTGTGATAAATGATGCAACTTTCACAGAACTACAGATTTAGCACAAACACAGTTTCAGACCTTCAGAAAGCATACGTCAGTCCTTCTTCACACGCTACACTCATTCCTGCAGCTACGCTGCAAGACTCTACTCTGCTGCACAGCAGCCTGAAGGCCTAGCCACACGCCCAGATTACCTTCCAGCCTAGATAACCCAGAAGTTGGCAGCTGCAAACCAAAGAAGGATGAGAACCCGAGTGCTGCCACACGCAATATCACAGCTCAAACTTCTGGGATCCAAAAAACTGCTGAGTGGAATTCGCCACTTGGAGTCTGAACGTTAGGTTTCTCCACGCAGAATCTTCTTCCTCTGCACTTCAGTTAGTACACTGAAAGATTTGTGTGCGTGCATATTACTGTCAAAATGGACTTCTATACTGACCCTGCCTTTAAGCAAGAAAGGAACACTTCCAACGGAGGATAAGCATTTATCTAGGCATCAGCTCTCACTGTTGAAAACAACACAGCTTTAAAAGTCAGTTTAC
>NW_011205161.1:0-773 GCF_000146605.3 Meleagris gallopavo
GAAAGCATACGTCAGTCCTCTTCACACGCTACACTCATTTCCTGCAGCTACGCTGCAAGACTCTACTCTGCTGCACAGCAGCCTGAAGGCCTAGCCACACGCCCAGATACCTTCCAGCCTAGATAACCCAGAAGTTGGCAGCTGCAAACCAAAGAAGGATGAGAACCCGAGTGCTGCCACACGCAATATCACAGCTCAAACTTCTGGGATCCAAAAAACTGCTGAGTGGAATTCGCCACTTGGAGTCTGAACGTTAGGTTTCTCCACGCAGAATCTTCTTCCTCTGCGCTTCAGTTAGTACACTGAAAGATTTGTGTGCGTGCATATTACTGTCAAGATGGACTTCTATACTGACCCTGCCTTTAAGCAAGAAAGGAACACTTCCAACGGAGGATAAGCATTTATCTAGGCATCAGCTCTCACTGTTGAAAACAACACAGCTTTAAAAGTCAGTTTACGTGACTCATCGGAACAACTCTGAATCCTGGCCAGATTTAAATACACTTCACAAAATACAGCGACTTATTAGCATACAACTTTGGCCCTTGCAGCACTCGCGTATATTACAACTACACGTTTAAACGCGTTCACACAGAGATCATTTACACGAGCTCGTCTGATTTCTGAGGCTTCCTTCTGTGAAGTAGTTGTAACCAACAAGTGAATTCCAAGAAGAGAAGAAAGGAGAGCAGAGCAATAACTGCATCTGTAGACTGGGACGGTGAAGAATGAAAAAAGGCACACCTGGCTTGCCTTCCATTCACAAGCTTCTG
>NW_011205162.1:0-445 GCF_000146605.3 Meleagris gallopavo
AACATGACATTTTCTCCAGAAATACCAGATTTCTTCCCTTAAAAATGACACCTTTTCCAAGAAATAGTAGATTTTTCCCCAAAAATATGATATTTTCTCCAAGAAATGCCAGTTTTATCGCAAATATACGACATTTTATACCGCAAATAGCCGCTTTTCTCCCAAAAAATATGCCGTTTTTCTGCCAGGAACTGCAGTTTCCTCCCACAAATACCATTTTTTCTACAAGAAATATGACTTTTTTCTCCCAGAAATATCAGATTTTGCCCCCAAAACATGACATTTTCTTCAAGAAATACGGGTTTTCTCCCAAAATATGATATTTTTGCTCCAGAAATTCCAGTTTTTATTCTCCAAACACTACGTTTTTCACCAGAAATACCTATTTTATCCCCAAACATGACATTTTCTCCAGAAATACCAGATTTCTTCCCTTAAATATGAC
>NW_011205163.1:0-501 GCF_000146605.3 Meleagris gallopavo
TTTTTCCTACAAGAAATATGACTTTTTCTCCCAGAAATATCAGATTTTGCCCCCAAAACATGACATTTTCTTCAAGAAATACGGGTTTTCTCCCTAAATATGATATTTTGCTCCAGAAATTCCAGTTTTATTCTCCAAACACTACGTTTTTCACCAGAAATACCTATTTTATCCCCAAACATGACATTTTCTCCAGAAATACCAGATTTCTTCCCTTAAATATGACACCTTTTCCAAAAAATAGTACATTTTTCCCCAAAAAGATGATATTTTCTCCAAGAAATGCCAGTTTAATCGCAAATATACGACATTTTATACCGCAAATAGCCGCTTTCTCCCAAAAATATGCCCTTTTTCTGCCAGGAACTGCCGTTTCCTCCCACAAATACCATTTTTCCTACAAGAAATATGACTTTTTCTCCCAGAAATATCAGATTTTGCCCCCAAAACATGACATTTTCTTCAAGAAATACGGGTTTTCTCCCAAAATATGATATTTTG
>NW_011205164.1:0-348 GCF_000146605.3 Meleagris gallopavo
CAGAAATATCACGTTTTCACCCAGAAATAGTAGATTTCTCCCTGAAATATTACATTTTGTTCCAGAAACACCAGTTTTCTCAACCCAAAACACGTTTCCTACCAGAAATACAAGGATTCCTCCCCAGTAATGTGACGTTTTTCACCCCAGGAATTTGCAGTATTCTCCCCAGAAATATCACGTTTTCACCCCAGAAATACCAGATTTCTCCCTGAAATATTACATTTTGTTCCAGAAACACCAGTTTTCTCACCCAAAACACGTTTCCTACCAGAAATACAAGGATTCTCCCCCAGTAATGTGACATTTTCACCCAGGAATTGCAGTATTCTCCCCAGAAATATCACG
>NW_011205165.1:0-714 GCF_000146605.3 Meleagris gallopavo
GCCCCGATTTCATTCCTGACGAGCCAGACCAAGAGCATGATCCCGAGAGAGTCAGGTGTACACCAAACATGTGGCGTACATTCACAAAGACCGCACCAGAAAGGTACGCCAGCACATTTGCAGCAATGTATGGCAGAGGGGAAAGAAGACCCCTTATAAGTGAATTGGTTAATAAACTTCAAGACTTTGAGTTACATTTAAGCCCTCTGCGAGCTTGTGTTTCAGCCATTACAAAGGTAGCTGAAAAGCTGGACAGAATGGAAAACAAACAAGAAGATATAATAGACAAACTATCAACCGTGCCTGAAGCTGATAAATCCATGGAGGTAACGGATACATCAAATGGGGACCAGAATCCCCAAAACAGCCTATGGAGGGGCTGATCAACTTGATTTCCTCCCAGCCGGTGGCATCTAATGTCTCAGCTATCAAAAGAAGACGTTCTCCTGCTCGAGCAAGTGACAAAAGTAAGACCACATCACGTTTTGCCTTGTGGCATTACCTACGTGACCATGGAGAAGATATGAAGGAGTGGCATAAACAACCTACTCCTTTACTTCAAGCACGGGTAAGAGAGTTACAAGACAAATCAACCACCAAGGTGAACTTCTCTAAAAAGGTGATTGCTCCAGTTGCTGCAGCCAGTGAAGGTAACAAATAGAGGGCCCCTGCCCCCAGCCAGGGGGGGGAAAGGGATAATAGAGTTTATTGGAC
>NW_011205166.1:0-816 GCF_000146605.3 Meleagris gallopavo
ATTTCTGAGAGTTAAATGCCGTATTTCCGGGAGAAAACTGGTATTTCTGGTAGAAAACGCTGATTTTGTTGTGAGAGAACTGGTATTTCTGTTCCAAAATGTCATATTTCATGGAGAAATCTGCTATTTCCGGAAGAAAACGTGCTATTTCTGGGGGAGAATACTGCAATTTCTGGGTGAAAATGGCGTATTTTGGGGGGGGAAACTGCCGTTTCTGAGAGAAGATGTCCTATTTTCGGAGGGAAAACTGGTATTTCTGTGAGAAAATGTGGTATTTCTGGCCGAAAACTGCAATTCCTGGCATAAAATGTCCTATTTTGGGGGAGAATCCTGGTATTTCTGGTAGGAAACGTTGTGTTTTGGGCGAGAAAGCTGGTATTTCTGGGAGATATTGCCATATTGTTGGGGAGACAACTGGTATTTTTGGTGAGAAAATGTAATATTTCAGGAAGAAAGGTGCAATTCCTGGGTGAAAACGTCATGTTGGGGGAGAAAACTGCCATTTCTGAGAGAAAATGGCCTACTTGCGGGCGAAAACTGTTATTTTTGTTAGGAAACGCTGAGTTTTTGGTGAGAAAACTGGCATTTCTGGTACAAAACGTCACATTTTGGGAGAAAACTGGTATTTGTGGTGGAAAATGTCGTATTTTTGTGATAAAACTGTCACTTGTTGGAGAAAATACACTTTTTGGGGAGAAAGCTGCCATTTCTGAGAGTTAAATGCCGTATTTCCGGGAGAAAACTGGTATTTCTGGTAGAAAATGTCATATTCCTGGGAGAAAGCTGGTATTTCTGGGAGAAAATGTCATGTTTCTG
>NW_011205168.1:0-493 GCF_000146605.3 Meleagris gallopavo
CATATTTGGGGTCCCAACATCCCATAACCCACATTTGGGGTCCCATCACCCCATATTGGGGTCCCATCACCCCACATATTGGGGTCCCATCACCCCATAAACCCACGTTTGGGGTCCCATCACCCCATATTGGGGTCCCACCACCCCAAAAGCCACATTTGGGATCCCACCACCCCATAACCCACATTTGGGGTCCCATCACCCCATATTGGGGTCCCACCACCCCATAATCCCACATTTGGGGTCCCACCACCCCATATTGGGGTCCCATCACCCCATAACCCACATTTGGGGTCCCACCACCCCATATTGGGGTCCCACCACCCCATAACCCACATTTGGGGTCCCATCATCCCATATTGGGGTCCCATCACCCCATAACCCCACATTTGGGGTCCCATCACCCCATATTGGGGTCCCATCACCCCACATATTGGGGTCCCATCACCCCATAACCCCACATTTGGGGTCCCATCACCCCATATTGGGGTCC
>NW_011205169.1:0-364 GCF_000146605.3 Meleagris gallopavo
GCGCATCGGAAAGGAGCGGTTTGCACTTCGCCTTGGCTACATGCAGAATGCACTACGCCTACCTCCGAATACTATGTCCCTGCCTTTTTTTCGAGCCACAATTCATGCTAGTGAGGTTTTCCACTGCTACACATCTGCATTCAGACAGGAAAAGAGTGGAAGGGAAAACAAGCTCTAATAAGGCATTTGCAAGTTCGAGGAGCGACAGCTGTAGTGCTCTCAGGGCGAGCGTTTCAGAAAGTGGGGAGAGATCCTTTCAGGACTGCGGAGAAAAAACCCCCCACTCGCAGGTAGTGCAGGACGCTGAATTCGCACTTGTCGGCATCTGAATCGCACTCCTTCGCTCTCACGCGTAGAAAGCGGC
>NW_011205170.1:0-852 GCF_000146605.3 Meleagris gallopavo
TAAAGGCAGTGACATAGTATTCAGAGGTAGGCGTAGTGCATTCTGCATGTAGCCAAGGCGAAGTGCAAACCGCTCCTTTCCGATGTGCGCACAGGAGCCCGCTCACTCGTCGGAGAAAAGCAGCCGGCTGAAGTGGCCCGTTCTCGGCAAGCGAGAAACACTGCTGACCGCTGCTGACGGCTGAAAGCGGTGTTCGGGGAGAAGCGTGATTTCTCGGCCAGCTACGGCAAAGTCTCCGGATTAGTTCAGCGCGAATGCCGCTTTCTACGCGTGAGAGCGAAGGAGTGCGATTCCGATGCCTCCTGCACTACCTGCGAGTGGGGAGTTTTTTCTCCGAAGTCCTGAAAGGATCTCTCCCCACTTTCCGTCACGCTCTCTCTGAGAGCACTACATCGGTCGATCCTCGAACTTGCAAATGCCTGATTAGAGAGGGTTTTCCCTTCCACTCTTTTCCTGTCTGAATGCAGATGTGTAGCAGTGGAAAACCTCACTAGAATGAATTGTGGCTCGAAATAATGGCGGATACATAGTATTCAGAGGTAGGCGTAGTGCATTCTGCATGTAGCCAAGGCGAAGTGCAAACCGCTCCTTTCCGATGTGCGCACAGGAGCCCGCTCACTCGTCGGAGAAAAGCAGCCGGCTGAAGTGGCCCGTTCTCGGCAAGCGAGAAACACTGCTGATCGCTGCTGACGGCTGAAAGCGGTGTTCGGGGAGAAGCGCGATTTCTCGGCCAGCTACGGCAAAGTCTCCGGAGCGGTTCAGCGCGAATGCCGCTTTCTACGCGTGAGAGCGAAGGAGTGCGATTCCGATGCCTCCTGCACTACCTGCGAGTGGGGGTTTTTTCTCCGCAGT
>NW_011205171.1:0-792 GCF_000146605.3 Meleagris gallopavo
GCCCTTCAGTGCACTTGCCATCCCCAAAAGACAAGATCACAGCCCTGAAAGAAAAGAAACCACTTACCCCATTCTAAGGACCAATACTCCCCCACACGCTCAAGTGAAGGAAGCAGCTTCCAGGTCCAAATACCTACCAGCCCTTAAGTACGCTCAGGGTTCCCTGCTAAAAAACAGAGAGAGCAGCTCCACAATGGAGGAAAGAAAAAAAAATAAACACTCACTCCATCACCAAGAACAAGGCATACTCCAAAGGAAGCACTCCCCAGGTTCAGATGCTGCCCCTACTCTTCCCAGCCCTTCAATGGGATCAGGGAGGGGTGGAGCCTGGCTCTGCCCCACTCCACAGCCAAACTGCCCCCAGCTGTGCTCGCAGGGCTGCACCCCGCCCCAGGTGTGGGTTCCACAAAACAGGAGGGCAAGGGAATGCCCAGGCAAAGGCAAGGGCCAAGAGAACATGGAAGGAAATGCCAAGGATGACGGCCCAGACAATACGGCAGGGAACGCCAAAACTGAATGCCGACATGAATGTGGCAACACAAAGCCAAGGGGTCATTAGGCCAAGAGAATGGGGCAAGGAACACAAAAATCGGAGGACAAGAGAATGTAATAGTGAAAACAGTGCAAGACCAGAGACAAGCAAGACACAGAACAAAGAAGATAGGCAGCCTTCTGGGCACCATGAAGCGCAATTCAGAGCTCTGGGGGGAACCCTATTGTGCCGGGGCTCTGGGAATGGGTAAACGCTGGCGGTGTGCATCGCCCTTACCTGCTGGGCAGACAATGACCAGT
>NW_011205172.1:0-603 GCF_000146605.3 Meleagris gallopavo
ATGCCGACATGAATGTGGCAACACAAAGCCAAGGGGTCATTAGGCCAAGAGAATGGGGCAAGGAACACAAAAATCGGAGGACAAGAGAATGTAATAGTGAAAACAGTGCAAGACCAGAGACAAGCAAGACACAGAACCAAGAGGATAGGCAGCCTTCTGGGCACCATGAAGCGCAATTCAGAGCTCTGGGGGAACCCTATTGTGCCGGGGCTCTGGGAATGGGGTAAACGCTGGCGGGTGTGCATCGCCCTTACTGCTGGGCAGACAATGACCAGTCAGCAAAGGTGAGGTTCCGGGGCATGCCGGGAAACGCACATTCCACTTCCTTGCTGTTTCCACCAAGACCAACACATCTCTCCGTGCAGTTGTTACGGCACTTGGGAGCACCGCAGCTCTGCTGCCACCTGTTGGACACAATACAGTCATGAAGGCACTGCCCTGCATCCGGGCCTCTGGCACAAACCTGTGCTCCTTGCTCGGAGCACATGGCTGCACTCTGTGCACCATGTTGCTTACCACCAGAGAAGGCTCAGCTACCCAACACCATTTTTGCTTCCATCTTGTCTGAGAACTGCTCATGATGCACAGCCCTCATCTTTGCTT
>NW_011205173.1:0-839 GCF_000146605.3 Meleagris gallopavo
CTGCAGCCCACAGCTTGGTGTCCTTAGGGTGCACTCAACCCCACTGTTGATGTCCCTGATGAAGGGGAAACCCAGATGCTTGTACCAACTGGGCGTAGAAGCCCTTGGGAGCAGCCCTGCGGAGGACTCGGGGATCCTGGTGGACAAAGAGCTGGACATAAGCCAGTAGTGTGCACTTGCAGCCCAGAAGGCCAACTGTATCCTGGGCTGCATTCAAAGAGGAGCGACCAGCAGGGAGAGGGAGGTGATTGTCCCCCTCGTCTCGGCTCTGGTGCGGCCCCATGTGCAGCACTGCGTCCAGGCCTGGGGCTCCAGCACGGGAATGATGTGGAGCTTTTAGAGCAGGTCCAGAGAAGGGCCACGAAGATGATCAGAGGGCTGGAGCACCTCTCTTAGAAAGAAATGTTGAGGGAACTGGGATTGTTTCTGTGGGAGAAGAGAAAGCTCTGGAGATAGCTCATGACAGCCTTCCAAGACTCGAAGGGAGCGCATAAGCAGGAGGGGGCAACGGCTGTTTAGGAGGGTGGATAGCGATAGGACAAGGGGAAATGGTTTTCAAGTGAGACAGGGGGAGGTTTAGGTTGGTTATTAGGAGGCAGCTTTTCACGCACAGGGTGGTGACGCACTGGAATGTGTGCTTGAGAGTCACTTCCAGGATGATCTGCTCCATGATCCGTGACCAGCCCAGAGGTGAGACTGACATGCCGGTAGTTCCCCGCGTCACACTTTCTATCCTTCCTAAGAGGTGTGCTGTCTACCTTTTTTCTCCTCAGCAGGGACTTGACCTGACTGCCTTGACTTCTGAAATACCATGGAGAGTGGCTCGGTGACTGCAGCGG
>NW_011205174.1:0-506 GCF_000146605.3 Meleagris gallopavo
ACCTCTCTTAGAAAGAAATGTTGAGGGAACTGGGATTGTTTCTGTGGGAGAAGAGAAAGCTCTGGAGATAGCTCATGACAGCCTTCCAAGACTCGAAGGGAGCGCATAAGCAGGAGGGGGCAACGACTGTTTAGGAGGGTGGATAGCGATAGGACAAGGGGAAATGGTTTTGAAGTGAGACAGAGGAGGTTTAGGTTGGTTATTAGGAGGCAGCTTTTCACGCACAGGATGGTGACGCACTGGAATGTGTGCTTGAGAGTCACTTCCAGGATGATCTGCTCCATGATCCGTGACCAGCCCAGAGGTGAGACTGACATGCCGGTAGTTGCCCGCGTCACACTTTCTATCCTTCCTAAGAGGTGTGCTGTCACCTTTTTTCTCCTCACCAGGGACTTGACCTGACTGCCTCGACTTGTGAAATAGCATGGAGAGTGGCTCGGTGACTGCAGCGGTGAATTCCCTCGGAACTCTGGGACTCATCTCGTCAGGACCCAAAGACTCGTGGA
>NW_011205175.1:0-489 GCF_000146605.3 Meleagris gallopavo
GAGAGTCACTTCCAGGATGATCTGCTCCATGATCCGTGACCAGCACAGAGGTGAGACTGACATGCCGGTAGTTCCCCGCGTCACACTTTGTATCCTTCCTAAGAGGTGTGCTGTCACCTTTTTTCTCCTCACCAGGGACTTGACCTGACTGCCTCGACTTGTGAAATACCATGGAGAGTGGCTCGGTGACTGCAGCGGTGAATTCCCTCGGAACTCTGGGACTCATCTCGTCAGGACCCAAGGACTCCTGGATGTTTGGGTCCTCAGGTGGTCCAGAACCTGATCTCCCATGGCAGTGTGGGATGGGAAGGGGTCTGTGGGACTGAGGAAGCAATGGCAGTCCCCACCTCACCAAACCAAAGATGAGGGCTGTGCATCATGAGCAGTTCTCAGACAAGATGGAAGCAAAAATGGTGTTGGGTAGCTGAGCCGTTCTCTGGTGGTAAGCAACATGGTGCACAGAGTGCAGCCATGTGCTCCGAGCAAGGA
>NW_011205176.1:0-418 GCF_000146605.3 Meleagris gallopavo
AAGGGGTGTGTGGGGACTGAGGAAGCAATGGCAGTCCCACCTCACCAAAGCAAAGCAAAGATGAGGGCTGTGCATAATGAGCAGTTCTCAGACAAGATGGAAGCAAAAATGGTGTTGGGTAGCTGAGCCTTCTCTGGTGGTAAGCAACATGGTGCACAGAGTGCAGCCATGTGCTCCGAGCAAGGAGCACAGGTTTGTGCAAGAGGCCCGGATGCAGGGCAGTGCCTTCATGACTGTATTGTGTCCAACAGGTGGCAGCAGAGCTGCGGTGCTCCCAAGTGCCGTAACAACGGCACGGAGAGATGTGTTGGTCTCTGTGGAAACAGCAAGGAACTGGAATCTGCATTTCCCGGCATGCCCCGGAACCTCACTTTGCTGACTGGTCATTGTCCGCCCAGCAGGTAAGGGCGATGCACAC
>NW_011205177.1:0-426 GCF_000146605.3 Meleagris gallopavo
TTTCTTCCTGAAATATTACATTTTCTACCAAAAATACCAAGTTGTCTCCCCAACAATATGGCAACATCTCCCAGAAATACCAGTTTTCTCACCCAAAACACAACGTTTCCTACCAGAAATACCAGGATTCTCCCCCAAAATAGGACATTTTCTGCCAGGAATTGCAGTTTTCTGCCAGAAATACCACATTTTCTCACAGAAATACCAGTTTTCCCTCCGAAAGTAGGACATTTTGTCCTAGAAAGTGGAGTTTTTCCCCCCCAAAATACGCCATTTTCACCCAGAAATTGCAATATTCTACCCAGAAATATCACATTTTCAACCAGAAATACCAGCTTTCTCCCTGAAATATTACATTTTGTTCCAGAAATACCAGTTTTCTCACCCAAAACACGTTTCCTACCAGAAATACAAGGATTCTCCCCC
>NW_011205178.1:0-449 GCF_000146605.3 Meleagris gallopavo
ACGTCATTTTGGGGTATTGCGTCACATGGGGTAGTGACGTCATTTGGGGTCTGTGACATCACAATGGGTGTGTGACGTCATTTTGGGCGTGTGACGTTACTTGGGGGTTTTGACGTCACATGGGGTGTGTGACGTCATTTTAGGGGTGTGTGACGTCAATTTGGGCATGTGACGTCACTTGGCGTTTGTGACGTCACATGGGGTGTGTGACGTCATTTTAGGGGTGTGTGACGTCAGTTTGGGCGTCTGATGTCACTTGGGTGTTGTGACGTCACATGGGGTGTGTGACATCACTTTTTTGAGTTATTACGTCACTTGAGTGGGTGTGACATCACATGGGGTGTGTGACGTCACATGGGGGTTGTGACGTCACATGGGGTGTGTGATGTCACTTCTTTGGGTTATGACGTCACATGGGGGTTGTGACCTCATTATGGGGGTGTGACATC
>NW_011205179.1:0-618 GCF_000146605.3 Meleagris gallopavo
GGTGGGTTGAGAACTGGCTGACTGGCAGAGCGCAGAGGGTCGTCGTTGGTGGTGCAGAGTCTGGCTGGAGACCTGTAACCAGTGGTGTCCCCCAGGGGTCTGTGCTGGGTCCGGTCTTGTTCAACATCTTCATCAATGACCTTGATGAGGGGATAGTGGCCACCCTCAGCAAGTTTGCTGATGATACGAAGTTGGGAGGATTGGCTGACACGCCTGAAGGCTGTGCTGCCATTCAGCGAGACCTGGACAGGCTGGAGAGCTGGGCAGTAAGAAACCGGATGAGGTTCAACAAAAGCAAGTGTAGGGTCTTACACTTAGGAAGGAATAATTGCATGCACCAATACAGGCTGGGGGATGAGCTGCTGGAGAGGAGCTCTGCAGAGAGGGACCTGGGCGTCCTGGTGGACGACAGGTTGGCCATGAGCCAGCAGTGTGCCCTCGTGGCCAAAAAGGCCAATGGCATTCTGGGGTGCATTAAGAAGAGCGTGTCCAGCAGGTCGAGAGAGGTGATCCTCCCCCTCTACTCTGCCCTGGTAAGGCCTCATCTGGAGTCCTGTGTCCAGTTCTGGGCTCCCCAGTACAAAAAAGACAGGGATCTCTTGGAAAGAGTCCAGCGGA
>NW_011205180.1:0-361 GCF_000146605.3 Meleagris gallopavo
CATGTTTGGGGATAAAATAGGTATTTCTGGCGAAAAACGTAGAGTCTTCGGTGATAAAACTGGAATTTCTGGGGCAGAATATCATATTTTGGGTAGAAAGCTACTATTTCTTGAAGAATATGTCATGTTTTGGGGGCAATATCTGGTATTTCTGGGTGAAAACGTCATATTTCTGGTTGAAAAAATGGTATTTGTGGGAGGAAACTGCAGTTCCTGGCAGAAAATGGCATATTTTTGGGAGAAAGCGGCTATTTGCGGTATAAAATGTCGTATATTTGCGATTAAACTGGCATTTCTTCGAGAAAATATCATATTTTTGGGGAAAAATCTACTATTTCTTGGAAAAGGTGTCATATTTAAG
>NW_011205181.1:0-728 GCF_000146605.3 Meleagris gallopavo
AAAGAACACACATCATAGGATAGGTACTCGGTTTATTTTTCTTGCCACCCTGCTGACAGATCTCAGATTAGGTTGTGTTGTAAGATAGCATGTTTAGAAAAAAATACAGAATCTGTGACAAAGACTTTGTTGATAGCAGTATTTTTGTGGCCTGTGTGTCTCTTCTAAATGGTTGGATACATTAACTTACAACACACCAAAATAAACGCTGTGTGTGAATAACTGTGGTTTTAAATGAAAAATATGTGAAATCTGGTTACTATTCCCTGGTCTTTATTTCCGCATTTCCGAGGCAAAACGATCACTGCGTTTGCATTACGACGTGTCTGTGGGACACGACCCGCAGCCCCGCCCCGCCCCACCCCACAGCCGCCTCCTTTAGCGCGGCGAGCACTGCGGCACCGCCCCCTGCCGGAGTGGGCGGGCATAGCTCCGCGCCTCCCTACGTCACAAGATGGCGGCGGCGGAAGTGACGGCGGGAGGAAGTTCCGGCCTGTTTGAAAGCGCCCGGCGGAGCTGAAGCCGCCTCTTCCCGCCGCCCGCATGGCCGGCTTCGCTGTCGATCCGCCTCCCGCAGGTGAGCCGCGCCGCTTTTCCGCTTTTGGCGCCGCTGCCTCGCGCGTACAGCGTGCCAAGCCATTGGGCGGTGCGGGGCACCTCAGCGCTTGGCGCCGCTCGGTCGCTCGGCGTCTTCACATACCGGCACGAGGCGCGGCAAGTGCGGCGGC
>NW_011205182.1:0-705 GCF_000146605.3 Meleagris gallopavo
GAGCTAGTCGAGTGCATCCTGCACTTTCGGTGATAAACGCGATTTCTCGGCCAGCAACGGCGTAGTCTCAGCAGTTGTTCCGCGCGAATTTCTCACACTTTCTACGCGTGAGAGCGAAGGAGTGCGATTCCGATACCGACAAGTGCGACTTCAGCCTCCTGCACTACCTGCGAGTGGGGGGGTTTTTTCTCCGCAGTCCAGAAAGGATCTCTCCCTCTTTCTGAAACGCTCTCCCTGAGAGCACTACGTCTGTCGTTCCTCGAACTTGCAAATGCCATATTAGAGCGGGTTTTCCCTTCCACTCTTTTCCTGTCTGAATGCAGATGTGTAGCAGTGTAGAACCTCACAGGGACGAATTGTGCCTCGAAATAAAGGCAGAGACATAGTATTCAGAGCTAGTCGAGTGCATTCTCCATGTAGCCAAGGCGAAGTGCAAAGCGCTCCTTTCCGATGAGCGCACAGGAGCCCGCTCTCTAGTCGGAGGAAAGCAGCCGGCTGAAGGGGTCCGCTCTCGGCAAGCGAGGAACACGAGACCGCTGCTGACGGCTGAAAGCAGCGTTCGGTTAGAAGCGTGATTTCTCGGCCAGCTACGGCATAGTCTCCGGAGCTGTTCAGAGGGAATGCCGCTCTCTGAGCATGAGACCGAAGGAGTGCGATTCCGATGCCGACAAGTGCGAATTCAGCCTCCTGCACTACCTGCGAAGT
>NW_011205183.1:0-506 GCF_000146605.3 Meleagris gallopavo
ACATGTGTCACAGTCATGAATGATTTGCGCAATAGCATCCATAGTTAAATCCACCCCTCGGTCTCTAGGCCACTTATATGTCGCATCTCTCCCTTGATGGCCTGAGGTCTCATGGGCCCATCGGCTAGAAATAATCACCCTTGTTCTGCCAGTCCAGATCTATTTGGGCCACCTCAATTCTGGCAGCTCTGTCTACCTGATGGTTATTTTGCTGCTCTTCAGTAGCCCTATTCTTGGGCACATGGGCATCTACGTGACGCACCTTTATAACCATATTCTTATTCGGGCAGCAATATCTTTCCACAGGTCAGCAGCCCAAATAGGTTACCCTTTCTTTGCCAGTTGTTTTGCTCCCACTGCTGTAACCATCCCCATAGAGCATTTGCCACCATCCACGAGTCAGTGTAAACATAAAGCATTGGCCACCTCTCCCGTTCAGCAACATCCAAGGCCAGTTGGACAGCCTTACCTCTGCAAATTGGCTTGATTCTCCTTTCCTTCAGTGG
>NW_011205184.1:0-803 GCF_000146605.3 Meleagris gallopavo
GCATCTCTCCCTTGATGGCCTGAGGTCTCATGGGCCCATCGGGCTAGAAATAATTCACCCTTGTTCTGCCAGTCCAGATCTGTTTGGGCCACCTCAATTCTGGCAGCTCTGTCTACCTGATGGTTATTTTGCTGCTCTTCAGTAGCCCTATTCTTGGGCACATGGGCATCTACGTGACGCACCTTTATAACCATATTCTTTATTCGGGCAGCAATATCTTTCCACAGGTCAGCAGCCCAAATAGGTTTACCCTTTCTTTGCCAGTTGTTTTGCTCCCACTGCTGTAACCACCCCCATAGAGCATTTGCCACCATCCACGAGTCAGTGTAAACATAAAGCATTGGCCACCTCTCCCGTTCAGCAACATCCAAGGCCAGTTGGACAGCCTTACCTCTGCAAATTGGCTCGATTCTCCTTTTCCTTCAGTGGCCTCTGCAACTTGTCGTGTGGGGCTCCACACAGCGGCTTTCCATCTGCGGTGTTTCCCCACAATACAACACGATCCATCTGTGAATAGGGCATATGTCTTCTCATTTTCGGGTAGTTCATTATATGGTGGGGCCTCTTTAGCACGTGATATCTCTTCTGCTGGCGGTGTTCCAAACTTTTTGCCTTCAGGCCAGTCCATGATCACCTCTAGGATTCCTGGACGGTTGAGATTCCCCATCCGCGCTCGCTGCGTAATCAGCGCAATCCACTTACTCCAAGTGGCATCAGTAGCATGATGGGTGGAGGGACCCTTTCCCTTGAACATCCAGTTCAGCACTGGCAGTCGAGGTGCCAGAAGGAGCTGTGTTTCTGTA
>NW_011205185.1:0-435 GCF_000146605.3 Meleagris gallopavo
GTGACTTGATTCGGAGTGTATGACGTCAAATGGGGGTGTGTGACATCATTTTGGGTGTGTGACGTCACATGGGCTGTGTGACATCACTTTTTTGGGTTATGACGTCACATGGGTGGGTGTGACATCACATGGGGTGTGTGACGTCACATGGGGGTTGTGACGTCATTATGGGGGTGTGACATCACATGTGGTGGTGTGACGTCATATGGAGTGTGTGACGTCATTTTAGGGGTTTGTGACGTCATTTTGGGTTGTGTGATGTCACAATGGGTGTGTGACGTCATTTTTGGGGTGTGAGTTCATTTTGCGTATGTGACGTCACATGGCAGGTGTGACTTGATTCGGAGTGTGTGATGTCAAATGGGGGAGTGTGACATCATTTTGTGTGTGTGACATCACATGGGGTGTGTGACGTCACTTTTTTGAGTTATGACG
>NW_011205186.1:0-416 GCF_000146605.3 Meleagris gallopavo
GGGTTGTGTGATGTCACAATGGGTGTGTGACGTCATTTTTGGGGTGTGAGTTCATTTTGCGTATGTGACGTCACATGGCAGGTGTGACTTGATTCGGAGTGTGTGATGTCAAATGGGGGAGTGTGACATCATTTTGTGTGTGTGACGTCACATGGGGTGTGTGACGTCACTTTTTTGAGTTATGACGTTAGATGAGTGGGTGTGACATCACATGGGGTGTGTGACGTCACAGTGGGGGTTGTGACGTCATTAGTGGGGGTGTGACATCACATGTGGTGGTGTGACGTCATATGGGGTGTGTGACGTCTAGTTTTAGGGGTGTGTGACGTCATTTTGGGTTGTGTGATGTCACAATGGGTGTGTGACGTCATTTTAGCTGTGTGAGGTCATTTTGAGTTTGTGACGTCGCATTGCAG
>NW_011205187.1:0-801 GCF_000146605.3 Meleagris gallopavo
AGTAAGCGTTTTACAGTTGTTGGAAATATCCAAATAATTTTGTCAGGACGGTATCTCTGATAAAAGCAGATTTTATTCGCGATTGCAATGGCGGGCGTCCTGCAAGCAGGAGCGCGCCTATGGACACAACATGACAGCCTTTATACCCTGTTTTCTCCCCCTTGCCTCCCCCTCCTCCCCTGTTTCCCCACTGGCTGGGTACTCCAGGTTCACAATCTTATCAGAGGATTTACATTGGTTATTTACTTGTTAATTTGTTTTGTTATCTGGTGTCAGTCAGTCGCCATCCTGTTGTTTCCAAGATGTCTCAGTGCTCTTCTTGTCGTATTGATATGGTGATTTGCTTCCAAGTCTTCGTTAAAACAAGGATCACCGGGGCGGGGGATGATGCCAGGCCTTCCCATGTCTCTTCAGGCGCTTCCTCGGGCATGCCATGACTTGTTCTATGGTTTGATCTGGTGCAGGATATTCTTGCAGTGTGTATGACAAAATATACATATATACACCTATATACACCTATATACAGAGCGTGCGTCCCTGGGAAGGGTTATCTAGACGATAAGTGATGTAAACTATGAGGGATCTTCCCCAAGTTAAGCAGAAAGACTCCCAGAAAGAACTATGACAGTGGAGATCATGAAATAAAAAAATATATTATCCAATTCTAATGCAGAAACAACATTTGATTCTCACACTCAGAAGGGGATATTTTAAGGATCCCAAGGAGTATTGATGGGCCTTTGGAATAGCTGCTGTAGACACAGACAACATTAGGCAGCTGTCTGTTTGCCTGGCCTGTCA
>NW_011205188.1:0-385 GCF_000146605.3 Meleagris gallopavo
GCGGCATTCGCGCTGAACCGCTCCGGAGACTTTGCCGTAGCTGGCCGAGAATTCGCGTTTCTCCCCGAACTCCGCTTTCAGCCGTCAGCAGCGGTCTCGTGTTTCTCGCTTGCCGAGAACGGGCCACTTCAGCCGGCTGCTTTTCTCCGACGAGTGAGCGGGCTCCTGTGCACGCATCGGAAAGGAGCGGTTTGCACTTCGCCTTGGCTACATGCAGAATGCACTACGCCTACCTCTGAATACTATGTCTCTGCCTTTTATTTCGAGCCACAATTCATTCTAGTCAGGTTTTCCACTGCGACACATCTGCATTCAGAGAGGAAAAGAAGTGGAAGGGAAAACCAAGCTCTAATAAGGCATTTGCAAGTTCGAGGAGCGACAGCTG
>NW_011205189.1:0-488 GCF_000146605.3 Meleagris gallopavo
CGCCTACCTCTGAATACTATGTCTCTGCCTTTATTTCGAGCCACAATTCATTCTAGTCAGGTTTTCCACTGCTACACATCTGCATTCAGAGAGGAAAAGAGTGGAAGGGAAAACCAACTCTAATAAGGCATTTGCAAGTTCGAGGAGCGACAGCTGTAGTGCTCTCAGGGAGAGCGTTTCAGAAAGTGGGCACAGAGCCTTTCAGGACTGCGCAGAAAAAACCCCCACTCGCAGGTAGTGCAGGAGGCTGAATTCGCACTTGTCGGCATCGGAATCGCACTCCTTCGCTCTCACGCGTAGAAAGCGGCATTCGCGCTGAACCGCTCCGGAGACTTTGCCGTAGCTGGCCGAGAATTTGTGTTTCTCCCCGAATGCCGATTTCAGCCGTCAGCAGCGGTCTCGTGTTTCTCGCTTGCCGAGAACGGGCCACTTCAGCCGGCTGCTTTTCTCCGACGAGTGAGCGGGCTCCTGTGCGCGCATCGGAAAGA
>NW_011205190.1:0-587 GCF_000146605.3 Meleagris gallopavo
GAGGAAAAGAGTGGAAGGGAAAACCCTCTCCAATAAGGCATTTGCAAGTTCGAGGAGCGACAGCTGTAGTGCTCTCAGGGAGAGCGTTTCAGAAAGTGGGCACAGAGCCTTTCAGGACTGCGCAGAAAAAACCCCCACTCGCAGGTAGTGCAGGAGGCTGAATTCGCACTTGTCGGCATCGGAATCGCACTCCTTCGCTCTCACGCGTAGAAAGCGGCATTCGCGCTGAACCGCTCCGGAGACTTTGCCGTAGCTGGCCGAGAATTTGTGTTTCTCCCCGAATGCCGATTTCAGCCGTCAGCAGCGGTCTCGTGTTTCTCGCTTGCCGAGAACGGGCCACTTCAGCCGGCTGCTTTTCTCCGACGAGTGAGCGGGCTCCTGTGCGCACATCGGAAAGGAGCGGTTTGCACTTCGCCTTGGCTACATGCAGAATGCACTACGCCTACCTCTGAATACTATGTCTCTGCCTTTATTTCGAGCCACAATTCATTCTAGTCAGGTTTTCCACGGCTACACATCTGCATTCAGACAGGAAAAGAGTGGAAGGGAAAACAAGCTCTAATAAGGCATTTGCAAGTTCGAGGAGC
>NW_011205191.1:0-651 GCF_000146605.3 Meleagris gallopavo
CCCAACACATCTCTCCGTGCAGTTGTTACGGCACTTGGGAGCACCGCAGCTCTGCTGCCACCTGTTGGACACAATACAGTCATGAAGGCACTGCCCTGCATCCGTGCCTCTTGCACAAACCTGTGCTCCTTGCTCGGAGCACATGGCTGCACTCTGTGCACCATGTTACTTACCACCAGAGAAGGCTCAGGTACCCAACACCATTTTGGCTTCCATCTTGTCTGATAACTGCTCATTATGCACAGCCCTCATCTTTGCTTTGGTGAGGTGGGGACTGCCATTGCTTCCTCAGCCCCACACACCCCTTCCCATCCCACACTGCCATGGGAGATCAGGTTCTGGACCACCTGAGGACCCAAACAGTCAGGAGTCTTTGGGTCCTGACGAGATGAGTCCCAGAGTTCCGAGGAAATTCACCGCTGCAGTCACCGAGCCACTCTCCATGGTATTTCAGAAGTCGAGGCAGTCAGGTCAAGTCCCTGCTGAGGAGAAAAAAGGTGACAGCACACCTCTTAGGAAGGATAGAAAGTGTGACGTGGGGAACTACCAGCATGTCAGTCTCACCTCTGTGCTGGTCACGGATCATGGAGCAGATCATCCTGGAAGTGACTCTCAAGCACACATTCCAGTCCGTCACCACCCTGTGCGTGA
>NW_011205192.1:0-603 GCF_000146605.3 Meleagris gallopavo
TGAACACTTCCAGGGATGGGGCATCCACAACCTCTCTGGGCAGCCTGGTTTAGTATTAGAGTATTAGTTCCAGCACAAAAGACAGCACATAGAACAAGCCAAGCTAAATGTAATTTGAGGACTGTTATATAATTGTGCATGGTTGTTTTCTAATTATCCACATAGAAATATTTTCATTACTTGAACGAAACTGCTCCCAAATCTATCAAAAGTCAACAGAAAGATAAAGCAACTTTCTTCTATTTTTGTAGTTCGGTGATTTTTTTGTTTTCAGTATTCCACATCAGACCATCATGCAGACCAGTGGGAGTTAAAAAGTTAAGTTCTGGTTCCGTTTACTGCCTTTTATAGGCATTTTGAGTATCCTGATGGGAGGGGCAACCCCAGAGGACCTAGCAGGAAGAGGAAGTGAGGTGGAGCTCCGGAAGACCCCAAGGTTTGCCTCTCTTTGTGGTCCGGGCTCAGCCATCTCAGCTTGCCACAGGGAAAAGCATGTGTTTCCCTCGCACTATCATGGTTAGATTCACACTTTGGATATTATTGTCTCTTTCATTCTGTTTGATTTGGTTAAATTTAGTAAATTACCGTTCCTCCTCAGATCGT
>NW_011205193.1:0-428 GCF_000146605.3 Meleagris gallopavo
TGGGGGCATGGGGAGAGGAAGCATTCGTGTATCCATAACAAATTAACTTAGGTAACAAAAACAAAGGTAGAAGAAAAAAAAAAAAATAAAATAATCATATTCTGTCACAAAGAATACATGCTACATATATATATATATACCTCCTGAAGATGGTCTTCTCCATCCCTTCCCTGGCCTTCCCTTTGCTGCTTTACCCTTCCCCTTTCCCCTCCCTCTTGTTCATTTTTTACATTTTCTATGTAATTAATCAGTCCTTTATTATTATTATTATTATTATTACATAAAGATCATGGAAATAACACAGAATGCAGACAGAATAAAACTATACAAATTACTTCAACTAATATTACAAGCATGAGCTAATTAGGAAAAACAATAATTGAAAAACAAAAGAAAAAAAAAAAAGCAACACCTGTGTCAAGTACAGA
>NW_011205197.1:0-790 GCF_000146605.3 Meleagris gallopavo
ACAGGAAAGCATATCAGTGCAGAAACATCAGCCTGAGAAAGAATATTTCTGATGCCTGCAATGTGAGCCACAAATGTTTATTTCGAGAGTACATTCAGGAGTGATTTGGCTTGGTGAGAATGGTAGAAAATGTTTTGAAGTATGGAAAATGTTTCCATCTTTCCCTAAGTGCAAAAATAACTTCTTATTCAAGACGGGAAGAATGATCTGTGGATGGATTACTTTGGAACCAAGTCCTGGCCTGGCACACATCGGTCTGTCTCAGGTCACAAGAACATCATGTGGTTAAAGCAGAGATCTTTCCCCTAGCAGAAGACACTGAGCTGATTTTACATTAATGAAGGATCAAGGTCAGTGCACCCCCATCAAGCTCAAACTGAAGCAGGTCAAAAGCTGCTTCCTGAATTAATGGTTACAGGTCCAGTTTCAAGCAGACAGGAATCCAGAAGTCACCAGCAGAGTTAGGAAATCAATGCCAAAATATTAGATTTCCCAACAGGTTTATTTTTGGCTTATCCAAGTGTGAATGAGACTAGGACTGAGTCCTCTAATCCTAGGGTAGGACTGGGTTACCTATTCCTGTACGATTTTGGCTAAAGGGAATGATATCAAGGGAAGACCAAGAATTAAGGGAAAAGGCGGCGGTAGTCAAGCCATCCAAATTTGAGAAACGGTACATTTATACCTAGCTAATTCCCAGACATTTCTGAGGCATCCGGCCAAATTTGATTCCTCTTTTACCCATAATAAAATGGAAGATATGTGCAATATTCCGCAATGAAAAAGATAG
>NW_011205201.1:0-739 GCF_000146605.3 Meleagris gallopavo
TTGTCTCACAAAACTGCTTCCATTGATGAACCCAGGGATCCTCAGCGTCGTCCAACGGTTCCTCCTGCAGCTCTGACCAGCTGGCACAGACAGTCTCCGAGCAGTCGCACACTGCTGGCTTGGAGGCAGCCCTCTGTTGGTGTCCTGGGCGCTCAGCAGATTGCTTCCTTCTCCTTGATCAGCTGTGCTTTCTGTTGAGAAACTCGATAGCCATTCAAATCAAGAAATTCAGCAAACTCACATCCATTGCACACCGTCCTCCTTTGTTACTGGGGCATCCACGTACTGCAGTGAAGTTCCACCACGGGATGGAGGAACCCAAATCTCAGGCTCACAAGCTGACCAGTTCTCAAAAATCACTGGGCTGTTCTCACAACCCTGGGTAACACTGTCCAGCTGAACTTAACTTTTTTTTATTTATTTATTTGGTTGGTTTTTTTTTTCCTTCTCCCCATATTGGAGTTTTCTTATTCAAAGGCATTTTAGACTTTCTTTGGCAAACCCAGGCAGAAAAAGGTGTACTTCAAATCCAGAACGGTAAACCCCACCTACTTATTCCTTAACTTGCTTAATAAGGATATACACCATGGGTTGTATATATTCAACATTTCTATTATTTGCCCTCAAATCTTCTGCCTAACTATACCTCTTGCCATTCATTTTTCATATGCAGGATTGGGGTGTTGTATTTGAATTTCTATCCAATCAATAATCCAAAATTCAAAAAGTTACTTATTGT
>NW_011205202.1:0-1010 GCF_000146605.3 Meleagris gallopavo
CAGCAAACTCACATCCATTGCACACCGTCCTCCTTTGTTACTGGGGCATCCACGTACTGCAGTGAAGTTCCACCACGGGATGGAGGAACCCAAATCTCAGGCTCACAAGCTGACCAGTTCTCAAAAATCACTGGGCTGTTCTCACAACCCTGGGTAACACTGTCCAGCTGAACTTAACTTTTTTTTATTTATTTATTTGGTTGGTTTTTTTTTTTCCTTCTCCCCATATTGGAGTTTTCTTATTCAAAGGCATTTTAGACTTTCTTTGGCAAACCCAGGCAGAAAAAGGTGTACTTCAAATCCAGAACGGTAAACCCCACCTACTTATTCCTTAACTTGCTTAATAAGGATATACACCATGGGTTGTATATATTCAACATTTCTATTATTTGCCCTCAAATCTTCTGCCTAACTATACCTCTTGCCATTCATTTTTCATATGCAGGATTGGGGTGTTGTATTTGAATTTCTATCCAATCAATAATCCAAAATTCAAAAAGTTACTTATTGTATCTTTTATCGTCCTACAATCTTGTATCCTCAAAGGGAATTGCTTTACCCTGGTTGGGCTGGCTCCCGTCTTTAACTTAATTTTTATTGGGCTGCATTTTTGGCTCAGCCAAGCGTACCTGATGCCTGCAATCCAGTGTATACTGCGTATCCTGCCACCTTTGTTCCTTTCCGATGCAGGAATTTTTACTGGCATGTACTGAGCTTGTTCAGCTGGTGCTGTTGGAGCACTGTGCAGTGACGAGGTCGGAGGTAACACCTGCTGGCAGATGAGGATAACACTGCCGGACTGAGGTGAGGAGAGAACAAAACACGACGGCCGAGCTGCCTGCAAAGAGCTGCTGGGGGAAGCGTGGTGCCAACTCTCAATTTGATCCGATAGCCTGCTGTGCACGTTCTACGTTTATCCCGCCCTCCATCTTTCCCACAGCCACACACGGGGCTCTGGGCAGCGGACGTCTCTGTTGGTGGGGGTCCTGCTGCCACCTCGAGGTACCGAG
>NW_011205203.1:0-541 GCF_000146605.3 Meleagris gallopavo
ACACATTAGGGCACAGGCTTCGTAGGAGAATGGAGAACACACAGGCAATGATTAGGATGCAGTCAAATTTATTGAGGCAAAAGAGAGAAACGATGTCACACACCCAGGAAGCACCATGAACAGATGACAGCCCGCAGTGCATGAATCTAATGGGTGAACTGCCATCTATCCATCTGCCCTTTCCACAGAGGGAGAAGGGCCATCAGGTCCTCCCTCGGCTGGTTTTGCGGGACTGATTGTCCAGAGGAGCAGATGGTGATGAGCAATGGCACCGGAAGGAGACGAGAGATAGAAAAGGGGAAGGAAGACACGGATCACATTTTCAGTGTGATCGGACTGGCTCCATTGCTTTGTCTCAAGTCCCACAAAGATTTTGTGCACCCTGGGGATCTTTCTCCAGGGCCGCTGCCAGCAGCTTTAGCAGGGGAAGTACCTCCTGCCACTGAAGCGGCCGCCAAAGCCAGAGAGGCCAAAGCCTCCAGAGGAGATGGGCACACCCTCAGAGCTGAGGATGCTGCCAACGGCAGCGGAGGTGGAGGAT
>NW_011205204.1:0-369 GCF_000146605.3 Meleagris gallopavo
GGCACCGGAAGGAGACGAGAGATAGAAAAGGGGAAGGAAGACACGGATCACATTTTCAGTGTGATCGGACTGGCTCCATTGCTTTGTCTCAAGTCCCACAAAGATTTTGTGCACCCTGGGGATCTTTCTCCAGGGCCGCTGCCAGCAGCTTTAGCAGGGAAAGTACCTCCTGCCACTGAAGCGGCCGCCAAAGCCAGAGAGGCCAAAGCCTCCAGAGGAGATGGGCACACCCTCAGAGCTGAGGATGCTGCCAACGGCAGCGGAGGTGGAGGATCCGACGGCGGTGTTCTGCGGGAAGGAGCTGAGGATGGGTCCGGGCAGGGTCACCACCACGGCAGAGGGTTGGATGAAGACGTTGGAGTCCTGGCA
>NW_011205205.1:0-369 GCF_000146605.3 Meleagris gallopavo
CACAAATAAATTTGTTTCACAAATTTTATGAATCCATCACTTTTTTTCATGAATTTCTCTCTTTTCCCAAACAAAGTTCTCATTTTTAACCTAGTGATGTTTTCCCCACTGTTTTTTTTTCATGAATTCATGTATTTTTTTTAATTTTTAAACCTTTTTCTATGAATTTAACCTTTTTTTCTATTATATCATTATTAGTCATTCATATTTCATATCACTATATCATAGTAGTCGTAATATCATCATGTTGGTTTTTCGTTAATTCATTCCTTTTTTCACCCCAATTTCTTCATGATTTTTAACTTCTTTTTTTCTTCACGATTTCATCATGAATTCACCCAATTCTCTCACAAATGTGTTACCAGGTTT
>NW_011205206.1:0-773 GCF_000146605.3 Meleagris gallopavo
TGAATTTAACCTTTTTTTCTATTATATCATTATTAGTCATTCATATTTCATATCACTATATCATAGTAGTCGTAATATCATCATGTTGGTTTTTCGTTAATTCATTCCTTTTTTCACCCCAATTTCTTCATGATTTTTAACTCTTTTTTTTCTCACGATTTCATCATGAATTCACCCAATTCTCTCACAAATGTGTTACCAGGTTTTGACACCAAGCATTTTTTAAAGGAAGCATCATTTTTTCACACATTTATTACATCCTAATTTCACATTCTTTTCACAAGTTTACCTATCATTTAAGTCTTTTTTTTTCATACAAATTAATTGAACTTTTCTTTACCTTTTTCACTTTTTTCTACGCTTTTTACTTTTTTTTCCCATGATTTTTTTTCACTTTTTCACAAATTCCTCACTTTTTCCTGCAGATTCATGTAATTTCCCCTCACATTTATTATTTTTTCACCTGTTTATTTCTTTTTTTCACGACCTTTTTCAGGAATTTTTCATTTTTTCACTTTTTTCACATTTTTTCACTTCTTCACAAATATATTGCTTCTTTTACAACAATTAATTAATTAATGTTCTCCCTATTCAGAAGACGTGGATGAGATCTTGCTGCTCACCACTTTTTTTTTTCTTTTTACAAAATATTTTCATTGGGTTTTTCATCTTTTTTTCCAAACATTTCACACATTTTTCATAATTCCGTTTGTTTTTTCATGAATTCATCACTTTTTTACATGAATTTGTTGCATTCTCTTCAGAAATTTTGC
>NW_011205207.1:0-528 GCF_000146605.3 Meleagris gallopavo
GGGCCAGTGCAGGAAGCAACCGGAGCAGATGGCAGCGTCAGCACTTGGTGTGAGACAGCCTGCCTGAGGAGTCTCCCACCAACACGTCTGGATTGCCGCCACCCATAAGGAAAGAAATGGGGGTCTCCCAAGCGTCGGCCTCTGAAAGACCAAAGCCCCCAGCCCACAGGAAGGCACATCCTACCCACGCCCCGGTCCAGCTGGCCAGCCGACTTCTGACCTGCCAGGGTCCCCACATTCACGCCGGCCAGCTTTTGTCCTGGCAGAGGCCCCCGGCTGGCCAGGAGGCTTTTGGTTTGGCGGGTCTCCTTGGTTGGCCGGGAGGCTTCTGGCCAAGCAAAGCTGCCTGGGTCAGTCGGCTGGATGGCTTTGTCCTGTCAGGCCTTTCCCCCAGCTATCAGCCTGGCAGGGCACCCGCAGGCAGCTGGGATGCTTTCTAACCAGGCAGGATTACCTACAGCAGCCGGCCAACTGGCTTTTAACCCTGCAGGGCCCCCCGGGCCGGCCAGATGGCTTTTAACTTGGCAG
>NW_011205208.1:0-659 GCF_000146605.3 Meleagris gallopavo
CCCGGCTGGCCAGGAGGCTTTTGGTTTGGCGGGTCTCCTTGGATGGCCGGGAGGCTTCTGGCCAAGCAAAGCTGCCCGGGTCAGTCGGCTGGATGGCTTTGTCCTGTCAGGCCTTTCCCCCAGCTATCGGCCTGGCAGGGCACCCGCAGGCAGCTGGGATGCTTCTAACCAGGCAGGATTACCTACAGCAGCCGGCCAACTGGCTTTTAACCCTGCAGGGCCCCCCGGGCCGGCCAGATGGCTTTTAATTTGGCAGGACCTCCCAGGCCGGCCACCTTTCGCCTGGCAGGGCTTCCTCGGCCAGCTGGCCAGCCAGCTGTGGGCCCAGCAGGGTCTCTGCATGGCTTTTTTCCTGGTAGTTCCCCCCGGTTGGCTGGCTGGTGGCCTGGCTGCGGCTCCCAGGCCGGCTGGGATGCTTCTGGCCTGGCTGGACCACCCGGCCAGGTCCCTGGCAGGTCCCCCCCAACCGGCACGGAGGCGTTTGGCCTGGCAGGGCTACCCGGGCCGAGTCCGGGTCTGAGCCCAGCCTCAAGGCGGACCAACCGGGCTGCCATTTCTGGCACGGTAGCCACGACGGATCCGCTCTGGCAGAG
This sequence comes from Meleagris gallopavo, assembly GCF_000146605.3. Taxonomy (NCBI): domain Eukaryota; kingdom Metazoa; phylum Chordata; class Aves; order Galliformes; family Phasianidae; genus Meleagris; species Meleagris gallopavo. Next base: position 594 of record NW_011205208.1, read on the forward strand.
CTACCGGGCCCGGCCAGCCAGCCGGCCTTCGGCCTTTCAGTGCCTTCCCGACCGGCCGGCCGGCTC
>NW_011205209.1:0-371 GCF_000146605.3 Meleagris gallopavo
GGCTCCCAGGCCGGCTGGGATGCTTCTGGCCTGGCTGGACCACCCGGCCAGGTCCCTGGCAGGTCCCCCCAACCGGCACGGAGGCGTTTGGCCTGGCAGGGCTACCCGGGCCGAGTCCGGGTCTGAGCCCAGCCTCAAGGCGGACCAACCGGGCTGCCATTTCTGGCACGGTAGCCACGACGGATCCGCTCTGGCAGAGCTACCGGGCCCGGCCAGCCAGCCGGCCTTCGGCCTTTCAGTGTCTTCCCGACCGGCCGGCCGGCTCTTAGCGTGGCAGCGCCCCCAGCCGGCCCGGAGGGCTCTGGAGATGCAGAGCGACGTGGGTCAGCCGGCCGGCCGCCTTTCGCCTGGCAGGGCTCCCCTGAACGGCC
>NW_011205210.1:0-581 GCF_000146605.3 Meleagris gallopavo
AATATCTTGAGCCCAAAGCACTGTCTGGCACAGTTTCTTTGTCCTCTGAGCCCTGAATGAAACTTCTATCACTGGCACATCCAAAGAGGAACAGCAGTGGGCAACCCCAGCTGTCTCATCACAGTGTGGTTAAACACACAGTGCACACTGATTTTTTCTTCACGGATACTGCCTGCTTGGCCCATCCATGCACTATTTATAATCCCGACGTTATAAGGCTCTTGAAATATCCAGAGTTTACTTTCACAAGATCGTAGTCCGCTCTTCTCTTTTCTTAGCCAAAGCCATAAACAGCAGGGAAGGAAAGCAGGCATGGGCCGTGGGTTGCTTGACAGCTTGCTCTGCTGCCTGTTATGAATTATTACTTCATTAAGGACATTGCATCAAGACTAACTCATACGATCTTTTTTTTTTCTTTTCCTTTCTTTTTCTTAAATAAAAGATGCTGCAGAGTTCCCAGAAATCACTGACTCTAGCAGTCTTTCTCAGTTGAGTGTTTTACCTCAATCTTGATAGATGTCTGGGAATCTTGTATCAGGAATGGTGTGGTGAGCATCCTGGGAAAGGGAAGTTGTCCTGCT
>NW_011205211.1:0-1005 GCF_000146605.3 Meleagris gallopavo
GCAAAGGAGCAACTGAAAGCAAAGCCACAAACATACTCTGAACAGGAAAGGAATGCTTGCAGCAAGGAACAAGATCACGCAAAGAAAGCAGCAGGAAAGACAAAGAACCCACAAATAGGAAACAAAGACAATGCAAAGCAAACAAAAAAACTACACTACAGAAAAAAATAAAAATAAAAAAAAAGACAAAACAAAACAAGGAATGTAAACGAAGCAAAGCCAAGCGAGGATGAGAAATACAAGAGGAAAGCCAATGAATTCAATACACTAGCATGGCAAAGCAAAGAATCCTAGCAAAGTAAAGAGAGAACAAAGCTCACCAGTGCTTAACAATGGAAAGAAAGAACCAAAATTTAACAGCAATGCAAGGCCCCGATACCAACAAGAACCAAAGAGCAAACCAAAGCCAGGAAAAACCAGCAAAAGGAAAGAACGAGTATGTAAATAGAAAAGCCAAGTAGAGCAAAGCAAAAATCACTTGAAATCCTCACAAACAGAGGGGAATACGCTCAGGAAAGGAAAAAGCAGTTCCAAGAATAGAAACAAAAGGGAAAATAAAACAACACTGGAAAAAACCCAATGCATTGCAATGCAGAAGGAGCAGGAAACCAAGGCAGAAACCACGAGAAAAACAACATGGAAAACAAACCGAGGAAACCAACATCAACCCATGCAGCAGCAGCAGCCTCTGCAGCAACATGAAAATGCAAAAAAATACAAGGTCATGGCAAAGCACAGATGACCACCGAGTGTGCAGGAGGCCAAAATCTTGGCATCCGTGCCCAGGAGGAGGAAAGGGTAGCTACTGGGCATGCTGCTGCCTCCACCACACATGCACCTGCAGGGTCGCCAGCCCAGAAGGAGTCTGTGGCTGCCAGTCGGAACAAAACACCTCTCTGGAGGAAGGCAAAGCACTGGCAGTCATGCCAAGGAGGAGGGAAGGGTAGCTACCGGGCATGGATCCACCCAGCCAGCAGAGCAAAAGCCTCAAGGCCAGCACAAGGC
>NW_011205212.1:0-651 GCF_000146605.3 Meleagris gallopavo
GAAACAAACCGAGGAAACCAACATCAACCCATGCAGCAGCAGCCTCTGCAGCAACATGAAAATAGCAAAAAAATACAAGGTCATGGCAAAGCACAGATGACCACCGAGTGTGCAGGAGGCCAAAATCTTGGCATCCGTGCCCGGGAGGAGGAAAGGGTAGCTACTGGGCATGCTGCTGCCTCCACCACACATGCACCTGCAGGGTCGCCAGCCCAGAAGGAGTCTGTGGCTGCCAGTCGGAACAAAACACCTCTCTGGAGGAAGGCAAAGCACTGGCAGTCATGCCAAGGAGGAGGGAAGGGTAGCTACCGGGCATGGATCCACCCAGCCAGCAGAGCAAAAGCCTCAAGGCCAGCACAAGGCAAGAGGCAAGGATGCCCACGAGGCAGGGACCCACCTGGGAAACCGAGAAGGAGCTGTAAACGCAGCAAGCACTGCACAAAAGCCGAGAGCTGCCTGCACTTCCAGAAGCCTGGAAGGAAAAACACAACAGTCAAGGCACAGAGACAGCATCAGGTAAGTGAAGGCAAGGTCAGAGGAATGGCATGGGCAAGGAGACAAGGGAGGCAAAGCAAGGCAAGGCAAAGAATGGAAAGCAAAGGAGCAACTGAAAGCAAAGCCAACAAACATACTCTGAACAGGAAAGGAATG
>NW_011205213.1:0-896 GCF_000146605.3 Meleagris gallopavo
ACTAAAGGAAACATTTTGGGAGCATATTCACAACATCTGCAAAAATTAGAATTACTGGGCTCAGTTAGTTTTCCTATGGCTCAGCTGGAGGAGGCAGGTGCCCTCAGACATCAGCTCAGGGGGTTACAGCAGAGACACCTGCTACAGTGCTGGGATAATTCTGATGGAAACAATGTCTTCAGATACCACAGTTAAACCCCAGTCCAAAATTAGCGCGCAGAGTCTTGGTTCTTGATCACCACTTCTTCCCCATCTTCACTACTCCAAGCAGCTAGAACAAAACTTCTCCCGAAAGAAAATCCAGAGCAGCAGAGACCTGGCAGACCAGAACCAAGCACAGCTTGCAGGAGGGCAGTGCCCACTCCTTGCTACCACCCTGCTCCAGCAGGTTAAGGAGTCTGAGCCGCGCTGTCCTTTTGCAGTTGAGGAAAAAAGATTTTTGTCAGCTAATGCCAACATTTCTCACTAGGATACACCTGAGCTTGAAAGCTCTTCCCAGCACCAAGCCCAGCTCACCTGTATGTTCTGCTCAGCCTGAGCTGTGCCCAGCTCACGCACACACCACAGCAGTGCTTCTGATGGGCTCTCACAGGTGATCTGTTCCAAGGAGGCCCAAAGCTCTGTGTCCACATGCGGCACGCTCACCAGAGCACCAGCTCTGCTCACCAGCTGTGGGACAAACGCTCCCACCCCAGCAATGATTGCAACCTTGGTGAGTGCCTGCAGCACTTCTGTGCTTTCATCATAAGCAAAGGGAGGGGTCACCTCCTCGATCCAAACTTTAAGAAACCAGCAGAATGGTCACCCAATGGGGGGATCTGAAGTCAAATGACAGAGAAATGCAGACTCTTCTGCATCCAGCTCAGATCACCCTCTTGCTCAGGCACCACGCAGTC
>NW_011205214.1:0-383 GCF_000146605.3 Meleagris gallopavo
AAAGCTCTGTGTCCACATGCGGCACGCTCACCAGAGCACCAGCTCTGCTCACCAGCTGTGGGACAAACGCTCCCACCCCAGCAATGATTGCAACCTTGGTGAGTGCCTGCAGCACTTCTGTGCTTTCATCATAAGCAAAGGGAGGGGTCACCTCCTCGATCCAAACTTTAAGAAACCAGCAGAATGGTCACCCAATGGGGGGATCTGAAGTCAAATGACAGAGAAATGAAGATGACTCTTCTGCATCCAGCTCAGATCACCCTCTTGCTCAGGCACCACGCAGTCAGACCAAGGAGATGTTGCCTCTGGGCTGCCTTCAGCTTGGAGGCTGGAAGGGTTTGGGCTTCCAAACACTCAGCAAGCATTTGGATGAGACAGCTTCC
>NW_011205215.1:0-528 GCF_000146605.3 Meleagris gallopavo
TTGTTCCACAATAGTCAGATGTGGTACCTGGTCTGTCAGATTAGTTAGCAATTTCATAGCTTGCTTTTCTGGTCTCTGAAGGATGAGTCGCCTCGTGTTAAAACAGAAATGGATGCCATGAAGAACTGAAGTCATCAAGATGTTTGTCAATCATCTCACGTAATAGAGACATCAGAGAAAATACTCATGGTCTCAGAGGTCAGAAATAGTGTTTCTGCCAGGCTTAAGGTTACTGTTTTTATCTTTAGCAGTAGACAAGAATGCAAAAATGAAGCTGAAGTGAAATGATTCTTAAATATCTCAATGGTGAATGGGTTCAAGATTCATTGGTTTGAAAATTAAGTAGAAAAGGTTAGATATTCTGTCTTTTTGTAAAAGCCACTAATCAGCATTCACAGTAAGTGGACTGGTTTTAATTCCTAACTTATGCTTCAGGTTTTTAAAGCAGCATCTGCAAGGTCTGCGGGACACCAGAGCCCCCAGGTTGTTGTCATCTCCTGAGTGATTTGTGCCACCCACGACATTGAG
>NW_011205216.1:0-445 GCF_000146605.3 Meleagris gallopavo
CTGCTGGCTGCAGAACGCTGGGTAGCTTAGAGCCGGGGATCACAGCTGCATCTCAGTCAGCAAGCAGAAATTTCATAGGCTGTGCTAACTCAGAGCTAGCTGCATCAATCTATCATCACATATAACTTCTAGATGAAGTCTTTCTGTCCAGGTACGCTTGGGATTTAGGGGTACGTAGCATACTTGTCCTGTCCCTGCTCCGTACACAGTTTTCTGGATCTTTAGGCTGCAAATGTTGAATAATGATTACTTTTAAGCAGGCCATTTTGTGCTGGATAGCCTTACAGAGCGTCCGGCAAGCACGTTCCAAGGAAAACGTTACGTGGTTTTGGTTTCCCTGTTCAGGCCTGAGAAATGCTGCATTCAGTATTGCACCTCTCTTTTTGTTCTTGTTCCAGGTTGGATTTTTCCCTGGGGAGTGTGTGGAGCTGATTAATGAAAAACT
>NW_011205217.1:0-1052 GCF_000146605.3 Meleagris gallopavo
CCGCCCTCCGCTCCGCCCCTGACGCTCGCCACGCCGCTCCTACCCTCCGCCTCGCTGTGACGCTGATGTCCTGCGCTCCGCCCCTGACGCTCGCTGCGGCGCTCCCGCCTCTGACCCGCCGAGGAGCTTCATCAGTACCTGCTACATCCTTGCATCATTCAGATGATGACCCTATTTGGATTCCTGCTCGCAGTGTTCACCCTTGACACAGAAGCACTACCTGAACCACACCAAATCAACCCGCGGCAACACATGTGGGTCACCTGTGCTAAATCAGCAGGCCGGACCAACTTCTGCTTAGCGCTTGCTTCTGCCACTGATCCCTTCCAAACTTGTTTTGAAGGGATGCTGTTTCTCAGTGATTCTAACTTTTCTGCTTACTCCACAGGACATGCATGACATCCACTCTAAACACACGGGTAGCTTTAGATGTCCTTATACCAAGGGCTGTTACTGGGAGTAGGTATTATAACTATTAGTATAGTATAGTTACTGGTACTGTAAAACGCTTACTTGAGGAAAAAAAAAAGAAGGAAAAAAAAAGGGAAGAAAAAGATGTGAAACAATGAGAAAGTCTGAAACCAAGTTTGAAACGACCATGAACTCATAATGATTGGGATTGTGTGCTTCTTATTGCTTTGTAACTTGTTGTATTGCAAATAGCAACAGTAGTAATGGTGGTTGTGTGTTTTTTAATTTTTATTTTAATAACAGATTGAATGTTATAGTAACGGGATTTAATGTTACCAATGCTGGAATCTATGGAAATAGCTATTTTAATGTATTAGTAGCACTAAGACAAAACCTGGAAAGGAATCCCAGGCAAAGGGATGGCCCTATATTATAGAATGATTAACTCTCTTTCATCCCACTAATCAGGAATTTAAAATATGATCATGCAGCACCTGAGACAAAGGTGCACGCTAAGAATGTTAACCTTGATAGTTTATTTTGAAAGCGGGTGTTCCATTTGGCCTCTGTATCATGCACTGGCCATGCAGATGCAGTGTACAAATGGAAAATACCCTTCGGACCCTGAGAAGAATAAAAGC
>NW_011205218.1:0-706 GCF_000146605.3 Meleagris gallopavo
CACAGAACACACCCCAAAAAGACTCCCCTTTGCTTCCCTGCACCATCAAATGTAGCATCCATACCTGGCTTTGGCACTGAGTTGACGAGAGCCTCAGGAACTTGGTTAGTAATCAGCTCCACGCACTCGCCAGGGAAAAATCCCACCTGTAACAAGAACAAAAAGAGAGGCCAACTATTGCATGCAGCATTTCCCAGGTCTGAACTGTTAAACCAAAAGCAACACAACATTTTCCTTGGAACGTGCTTGCCTGATAGTCTTGCTCTGTAAGACTACCCAGCAGACAATGGCCTGCATAAAGGTAATAATAATTTTTCAACATTTGCAGCCTAAGGCAAGGTCCTCTGGCACTGACACAGGGAAACCTTTGACGTGCAGAAGCCATCCTGTGCAGGCAGAGCAGCTCTAAGCTGAGATTCCTGCCTTTACTGAAGTGGCATGCTCAAGTCTGAAGCTGGTGCCTACCTGGAAGCCGTGCTTGCCTCTCCACCAGGGGGTCAGCTCCTTTGCTGGCATATCAATAACACAAACGATGTCTCCCACCTGCAAGAGATTGCAACGTCAATCCCAGCTTCAGCACGGCTGAGAGGAAGCACAGCTCAAATGCCTGCATTCTCCTGCACTGCCAAATACTGTCAAGCTGGAGAGCAATTGCACCAGTGCAGCTCTCAAGGCATTTGCCGGTGTACAACTGAACTTGGAGCTA
>NW_011205219.1:0-424 GCF_000146605.3 Meleagris gallopavo
GAGTTGTAAAGAAAAAAAAAAGGCTTGGGTTCAGAGACATCAAACCCTTCAAAATCAGAAGTCACACTGACAGCATCAGCAATTCTTTCACCAGCTGAATTTATTAATCTTTGAATCTTTAATCTTGGATTCTACTGAATTCCAGACAAGATGCTACAACTCCTTTCCAAGTGTATCACTCCTGAACTATGGAGAACAGCTAGCAAGGAATGTTATCAAAAACTCCCTCAAACCAGAGGGAAAGCTAGCAGTATCTCTACAGAAATAACAGCATTACATATTTTCAGCTACGACTCCTTTATACCCACCTTGCATCCTCCTCCAGTTGGGTGAGATGGCATACAAAAAGCATGGTCAGCAACAGGGCCCTTCTATTAACAGAACAGAAGGAGCAAGTGCAATTTTCTGGAGTGCAGGCAGCTCA
>NW_011205220.1:0-497 GCF_000146605.3 Meleagris gallopavo
ATCACTCCTGAACTATGGAGAACAGCTAGCAAGGAATGTTATCAAAACTCCCTCAAACCAGAGGGAAAGCTAGCAGTATCTCTACAGAAATAACAGCATTACATATTTTCAGCTACGACTCCTTTACACCCACCTTGCATCCTCCTCCAGTTGGGTGAGATGGCATACAAAAAGCATGGTCAGCAACAGGGCCCTTCTATTAACAGAACAGAAGGAGCAAGTGCAATTTTCTGGAGTGCGGGCAGCTCAGATCACAGAATTTTTCACAAGGCCATTCCTAATAGTACTGAATGTTTCCAAGAGCTATCACTCCCATCAAATATTGCTCTAGCAAACATACCTTAAGTTTCTGGCCCATGTCTGCTGAATTGCTTCTTTTGCCTGGTGGAAGCACTGTAATCACTTTCTCTAGGCCTCTTTCAAGACCTCCAAGTAGTTTGGCCTTTCTCTTCCTTTGGCTGCTATCCACATGAGCTAGGTTGAGATCTAAATCCACA
>NW_011205221.1:0-524 GCF_000146605.3 Meleagris gallopavo
GAATTATTCCAGCAGTTAGCTCGTGATTTTTTTTTCAGACCTAAAACATGCTTTTAAACAGCAAGAGCGTAGGGATCATTCCTTACGTTTTCTTCAAATACCTGTGGAGTACCTTTACGTTCTCTTAATGGAAACACTGTCTTTAACAGAATGAAACTGAAGAAATGAAATGTTGTAACTCCACTGAGAGCGTATCATCTCATGGGAGGCCTGCTAAAAGCTGTGGAACAGACGGTTCAGATGGTTCTCAGAGCACAGAATCTTCAGGAAGCTCCCTTAACAGGTAGGTTGGTGCTGTTCCAAAGAGAGCAACTGCAAAGAACTGTGTTTTGTGCCAAAGCCCAAATCCAGCTATGTGGGAAACACGTGGCCCCCCACTCACTGAATGTGCTGCAGGTTTCAAAGCCAGCCGTAATCCTGCACGAGAGAAATCTGGATCTATAGGGTTTATATTATATATGTGTCTGTTAAATTTCAAAGACTGAGAGCACTATTCTGGTTGTCTCAGAGCATGGAACTAAAAG
>NW_011205222.1:0-842 GCF_000146605.3 Meleagris gallopavo
ATTATTCCAGCAGTTAGCTCGTGATTTTTTTTTCAGACCAAAACATGCTTTTAAACAGCAAGAGCGTAGGGATCATTCCTTAGGTTTTCTTCAAATACCTGTGGAGTACCTTTACGTTCTCTTAATGGAAACACTGTCTTTAACAGAATGAAACTGAAGAAATGAAATGTTGTAACTCCACTGAGAGCGTATCATCTCATGGGAGGCCTGCTAAAAGCTGTGGAACAGACGGTTCAGATGGTTCTCAGAGCACAGAATCTTCAGGAAGCTCCCTTAACAGGTAGGTTGGTGCTGTTCCAAAGAGAGCAACTGCAAAGAACTGTGTTTTGTGCCAAAGCCCAAACCAGCTATGTGGGAAACACGTGGCCCCCACTCACTGAATGTGCTGCAGGTTTCAAAGCCAGCCGTAATACTGCACGAGAGAAATCTGGATCTATAGGGTTTATATTATATATGTGTCTGTTAAATTTCAAAACTGAGAGCAGTATTCTGGTTGTCTTAGAGCATGGAACTAAAAGATGACTTCTTGAGCAGTAAATGTTTCAGTAGCAGCTACCATGGTAGTAGGTTAAGATTGGTTAGTAAAAAGCACAGATTTCCCATGAGTAATTTGAAACAAGTCCTCTTCAGTTGCTGTTTATTAATGTCTTCTGGAATTCCAAACGCTCAAAGTTACTCAGTAGTACGTCTTGCTGCAAACAGCTTTTCTTTTTTTTCTCAGTCCTGCCTGAATTTTGCTTCTCCACCTCTGCAGACGACACCTCTATGGCTCTTCTCCGTAATCCTGTGTTGTTTGGTGTAAGGATGTAACTAATCCTTGTGACGTACAAGATGCAGGCTTG
>NW_011205223.1:0-671 GCF_000146605.3 Meleagris gallopavo
ACACAACGTTTCCTACCAGAAATACCAGGATTCTCCCCCAAAATAGGTCATTTTCTGCCAGGAATTGCAGTTTTCAGCCAGAAATACCACATTTTCTCACAGAAATACCAGGATTCTCCCCAAAAATAGGACTATTTTCTGCCAGGAATTGCAGTTTTCGGCCAGAAATACCACATTTTCTCACAGAAATACCAGTTTTCCCTCCGAACATAGGACATTTTCTCCAAGAAAGAAGAGATTTTCCCCAAAAAATACGCCATTTTCACCCAGAAATTGCAATATTCTACCCAGAAATATCACATTTTCACCCAGAAATACCAGCTTTCTCCCTGAAATGTTACATTTTGTTCCAGAAATACCAGTTTTCTCACCCAAAACACGTTTCCTACCAGAAATACAAGGATTCTCCCCCAAGAATGTGACATTTTCTGCCAGGAATTGCAGTTTTCTCCCAGAAATATCACATTTTCTCACAGAAATAACGGTTTTCCCTCCGAAAATAGGACATCTTCTCTCAGAAACGGCAGTTTCCCCCTCACAATACGCCATTTTCACCCAGAAATACCAGTATTCTCCCCTGAAATATCACGTTTTATTCCAGAAATAGCAGATTTCTCCTTGAAATCTGACATTTTGGAACAGAAATACCAGTTCTCTCACAACAAAATCAG
>NW_011205224.1:0-552 GCF_000146605.3 Meleagris gallopavo
CTTATGGTACGATTCCAGTTATCAAGTAGATGTGGTCCAGAAGTGCATTTGCATATTTCTCTTCTTGTCTCTTCTGTTTAAGTAGGATTGATTGAGATCATTAAGTAAGTCACAGCTGTGGATCACAGAGTTGAAAGATGTGCTCAGTGCCATACCAACTAGAGCCATCCTCAAGAAAGGGGAAGTGGAGAGGGCCAGGACTTAAACTGTGCTCCTATGTAAAACGTTGCTACAGCTCATTCCTAAGCCTCTGTGATGCTTAGAAAGTGAGTGTTCTTTCTGATGCTCCTGTGTTCCCTGGTGGTTATGTGCAGAGTCATTTAGCACCTTTAAGGTGCTGTGAATGAAGGAAACATTTCTGTGAGGTTTTGCAAGCAGCTGAGAAGGGGTGGTGTGATGTGTGCACAGAGAGCCAAGAGAGTGGCAGCCTCCTGCAGCTGCTCCTGCCCCACAGCCCTCCTGCCGGGCTGCCTCAGGTCTCTGCCCAAGATGGGGACACACCCACACTTCCCCTTGCAACAAGCTGAGCACATAACCCAGAGAAGCGCAGAG
>NW_011205225.1:0-792 GCF_000146605.3 Meleagris gallopavo
ATACCAGTTGTCTCCCCAACAATATGGCAACATCTCCCAGAAATACCAGCGTTCTCACCCAAAACACAACGTTTCCTACCAGAAATACCAGGATTCTCCCCCAAAATAGGACATTTTCTGCCAGGAATTGCAGTTTTCTGCCAGAAATACCACATTTTCTCACAGAAATACCAGTTTTTCCTCCGAAAATAGGACATTTTCTCCAAGAAAGTGGAGTTTTTCCCCCAAAAATACGCCATTTTCACCCAGAAATTGCAATATTCTACCCAGAAATATCACATTTTCACCCAGAAATACCAGCTTTCTCCCTGAAATATTACATTTTGGTCCAGAAATACCAGTTTTCTCACCCAAAACACGTTTCCTACCAGAAATACAAGGATTCTCCCCCAAGAATGTGACGTTTTTCTGCCAGGAATTGCAGTTTTCTCCCAGAAATATCACATTTTCTCACAGAAATACCGGTTTTCCCTCCGAAAATAGGACATCTTCTCTCAGAAACGGCAGTTTCCCCCCAAAATACGCCATTTTCACCCAGAAATTGCAGTATTCTCCCCTGAAATATCACGTTTTCTTCCAGAAATAGCAGATTTCTCCATGAAATATGACATTTTGGAACAGAAATACCAGTTCTCTCACAACAAAATCAGCGTTTTCTACCAGAAATACCAGTTTTCTCCCGGAAATGTGCTATTTAACTCTCAGAAATGGCAGTTTTCTCCCCAAAAATATGGTATTTTCTCCAACAAGTGACAGTTTTATCACAAAAATACGACATTTTCCACCACAAAT
>NW_011205226.1:0-944 GCF_000146605.3 Meleagris gallopavo
CTGATCACTTGGGAAGAATATAGGAATGTAGTCAGGGCCTGCAGGGATGCAACGAGGAAGGCTAAAGCCGTCTGGAATTGAATCTAGGCTAAAGTGATAAAGGATAATAAAAAGGCTTCTTCAAGTATGTTAATAGCAAAAGGAAAACTAGAGAGAATGTGGGCCCCTTACTAAGGTGAGGGGGGGGGTCCGTCGTAACGGGGGATGCTGAGAAGGCAGAGATACTGAATGCCTTCTTTACTTCCGTCTTCAGTGAAAAGTCTCTCCCACAGGAATCCCACACCCTGGAAGTTAGTGAGAGGGTCTGGGGAATGGGAGACTTCCCTTTAGTCAGGAAAGAGGACGTGCGTGAGCGCCTAGGCTGTACTAAGGTCCACAAGTCCATGGGACCTGATGGGGTGCATCCACGTGTGCTGAGAGAGCTGGCGGAGGTCATTGCCGAACCGCTCTCCATCATTTTTGAGAGGTCTTGGACAACAGGGGAGGTCCCTGAAGACTGGAGGATAGCCAGTGTCACTCCAGTCTTCAAAAAGGGCAAGAAGGAAGATCCGGGTAATTATAGGCCTGTCAGCCTCACCTCTGTCCCTGGAAAGGTGATGGAACAGCTTGTGCTGGATACCATCTCCAGACAGCTGGGAGAAAAGGAGGTTATCAGGAGTAGTCAGCATGGGTTCACCAAGGGGAGGTCGTGCTCGACCAACTTGGTGGCCTTCTATGATGCTGTCACATGCTGGGTGGATGGGGGAAGAGCGGTAGACGTAATCTACCTTGATTTTAGAAAGGCGTTTGATACTGTCTCCCATGACATCCTTATAGCAAAGCTGAGGAAGTGTGGGATAGATGAGTGGACAGTGAGGTGGGTTGAGAACTGGCTGACTGGCAGAGCACAGAGGGTCATCGTTGGTGGTGCAGAGTCTGGCTGGAGACCTGTAACCAGTGGTGTC
>NW_011205227.1:0-767 GCF_000146605.3 Meleagris gallopavo
CTTGATTTTAGAAAGGCATTTGATACTGTCTCCCATGACATCCTTATAGCAAAGCTGAGGAAGTGTGGGATAGATGAGTGGACAGTGAGGTGGGTTGAGAACTGGCTGACTGGCAGAGCGCAGAGGGTCGTCGTTGGTGGTGCAGAGTCTGGCTGGAGACCTGTAACCAGTGGTGTCCCCCAGGGGTCTGTGCTGGGTCCGGTCTTGTTCAACATCTTCATCAGTGACCTTGATGAGGGGGTAGTGGCCACCCTCAGCAAGTTTGCTGATGATACGAAGTTGGGAGGATTGGCTGACACGCCTGAAGGCTGTGCTGCCATTCAGCGAGACCTGGACAGGCTGGAGAGCTGGGCAGTAAGAAACCGGATGAGGTTCAACAAAAGCAAGTGTAGGGTCTTACACCTAGGGAGGAATAATTGCATACACCAATACAGGCTGGGGGAAGAGCTGCTGGAGAGGAGTTCTGCAGAGAGGGACCTGGGCATCCTGGTGGACGACAGGTTGGCCATGAGCCAGCAGTGTGCCCTCGTGGCCAAAAAGGCCAATGGCATTCTGGGGTGCATTAAGAAGAGCGTGTCCAGCAGGTCGAGGGAGGTGATCCTCCCCCTCTACTCTGCCCTGGTAAGGCCTCATCTGGAGTACTGTGTCCAGTTCTGGGCTCCCCAGTACAAAAAAGACAGGCATCTCTTGGACGAGTCCAGCGGAGGGCCACGAAAGATGGTGAAGGCCTGGAGCATCTCCCTATGAAGAAGGCTAAGTGAACTGGG
>NW_011205228.1:0-776 GCF_000146605.3 Meleagris gallopavo
AATTCAGCCTCCTGCACTACCTGCGAGTGGGGGTTTTTTCTCCGCAGTCCTGAAAGGATCTCTCCCCACTTTCTGTCACGCACTCCCTGAGAGCACTACGTCTGTCGCTCCTCGAACTTCCAGGTGTCTTTTTAGTGAGGGTTTTCCCTTCCACTCTTTTCCTCTCTGAAAGCAGATGTATAGTAGTGGAAAACCTCACTCTAACGAATTGTGGCTCGAAATAAAGGCAGAGACATAGTATTCAGAGGTAGGCGTAGTGCATTCTGCATGTAGCCAAGGCGAAGTGCAAACCGCTCCTTTCCGATGTGCGCACAGGAGCCCGCTCACTCGTCGGAAAAAGCAACCGGCTGAAGTGGCCCGTTCTCGGCAAGCGAGAAACACTGCTGACCGCTGCTGACGGCTGAAAGCGGCATTCGGGGAGAAGCGCAATTTCTCGGCCAGCTACGGCAAAGTCTCCGGAGCGGTTCAGCGCGAATGCCGCTTTCTACGCGTGAGAGCGAAGGAGTGCGATTCCGATGCCGACAAGTGCAAATTCAGCCTCCTGCACTACCTGCGAGTGGGGGTTTTTCTCCGCAGTCCTGAAAGGATCTCTCCCCACTTTCTGTCACGCACTCCCTGAGAGCACTACAGCTGTCGCTCCTCGAACTTGCAAATGCCTTATTAGAGTAGGGTTTTCCCTTCCACTCTTTTCCTCTCTGAAAGCAGATGTATAGTAGTGGAAAACCTGACTAGAATGAATTGTGGCTACGAAATAAAGGCAGAGACATAGTATTCAG
>NW_011205229.1:0-801 GCF_000146605.3 Meleagris gallopavo
TCCGAAGTCCAGAAATGATTACTCCTCACTGTCTGAAACGCTCTCCCTGAAAGCACTACGGTTGTCGCTCCTCAAACTTGCACATGCCTTTTAGAGCGTGTTTCCCTTCCACTCTTTTCCTCTCTGAAAGCAGATGTGTAGCAGTGAAAAAATTCACTAGTATGAATTGTGGCTCGAACTAAAGCAGAGACATAGTATTCAGAGGTAGGCGTAGTGCATTCTGCATGTAACCAAGGCCAAGTGCAAACCGCTCATTTCCGATGTGCGCACAGGAGTTCGCTCACTGGTCGGAGGAAAGCAGCCGGCTGAAGTGGCCCGTTCTCGGCAAGCGACAAACACGAGACCGCTGCTGACGGCTGATAGCGGCGTTCGGGGATGAACGCGATTTCTCGGCCATGTACGGCCAAATCTCCGGAGCGGTTCAGCGCGAATGCCGCTCTCTGAGCGTGAGAGCGAAGGAGTGCGATTCCGATGCCGACAAGTGCGAATTCAGCCTCCTGCACTACCTGCGAGTGGTGGGTTTTTTTCTCCGCAGTCCAGAAAGGATCGCTCCCCACTTTCTGTCACGCTCTCTTTGAGGGCTCAACATCTGGCCCTCCACGAACTTGCAGGTGCCTTATTAGAGAGGTTGTTTTCCCTTCCACTCTTTTCCTCATAATGCAAATGTGTAGCAATGTAGAACAACACTGTAAGTAATAGTCGCAAGAAATAAAGACAAAAACACAATATTCTTACCTGTGGAGAAAAAAACACTCATCGGATGTAATGCAGTAGGCTGAATTCGCAAGTTCTGCGAATCTG
>NW_011205230.1:0-777 GCF_000146605.3 Meleagris gallopavo
ACACCCACCGCATGGATGCAATTAGCACATAGCCCTATGAATTACAGCCATCCAGCTTGAGATCCTCCAGAAAAGCAGAGCTCACAGCTCTGAAAGAAAGCAGGAATCACTCACCCCATTCTAAGGGCTCACCCCACACCCCAAAGGAAGCCGTCTCCAGATTCAGATGCTGCTCTTACACCTAGCAGCCCGTCAGCGCACTTGGGATCCCCCAAAAACAGAAGATCACAGCCCTGAAAAGAAAAAAGAAACCACTTACCCCATTCCAAGGACCAATACTCCCCCACACTCTCAAGTGAAGGCAGCAGCTTCCAGCTCCAAATACCTACCAGCCCTTAAGTACGCTCAGGGGTTCCCTGCTGAAAAAGAGAGAGAGCAGCTCCACAATGGAGGAGAAGAAAAAAAAATACACTCACTCCATCACCAAAGAACAAGGCATACTCCAAAGGAAGCACTCCCCAGGTTCACATGCTGCCCCTACTCTTCCCAGCCCTTAAATGGGATCAGGGAGGGGTGGAGCCTGGCTCTGCCAAACTCCACAGCCAAACTGCCCCCAGCTGTGCTCGCAGGGCTGCACCCCGCCCCAGGTGCGGGTTCCACAAAAACAGGAGGGCAAGGGAATGCCCAGGCAAAGGCAAGGGCCAAGAGAACATGGAAGGAAATGCCAAGGATGACGGCCCAGACAATACGGCAGGGAACGCCAAAACTGAATGCCGACATGAATGTGGCAACACAAAGCCAAAGGGGTCAATTAGGCCAAGAGAATGGGGCAAGGAA
>NW_011205231.1:0-456 GCF_000146605.3 Meleagris gallopavo
CTTACTCCCAGACTTTTGGCATTTTACTGCGGAAAGACCATTTCGATCCAGAATATATGCCATTGGCCCTCACAAACACCGATTGCCTCACAAAGATGTGGCACATCCCACCAGAAAGACCATTTCTAGCCCCCAAAAGATGGCATTTACTCCCAGAAACACCAGCTTTCTCACACATTCCTCACCTTTTCCCCGCCACATAAGACCTTTTCACTCAGAAATGACAGTTCTCGTAGGAATACCTCCCAATTCCCCCTAATCTACTACACTACACTCCGCACTATGACAGTTTCTCCCCAAACTTGGACACCTTCTCCCAAAACAGCCACTTCTTCCCCCCAGAGTACACCGTTGGCTTCCAAAAAGAACGCATTCTCTCCCAGAAATACCTCCCTTCTCCAATACAATGACATTACCTCCCAATAATGCTACCTTGGGCCCAAACATTGGACAGCT
>NW_011205232.1:0-697 GCF_000146605.3 Meleagris gallopavo
TCCATTACATTCCTCATCATGACACTTACTCCCAGACTTTTGGACTTTTACTGCGGAAAGACCATTTCGATCCAGAATATATGCCATTGGCCCTCACAAACACCGATTGCCTCACAAAAGATGTGGCACATCCCACCAGAAAGACCATTTCTAGCCCCCAAAAGATGGCATTTACCCCCAGAAACACCAGCTTTCTCACACATTCCTCACCTTTTCCCCGCCACATAAGACCTTTTCACTCAGAAATGACAGTTCTCGTAGGAATACCTCCCAATTCCCCCTAATCTACTACACTACACTCCGCACTATGACAGTTTCTCCCCAAACTTGGACACCTTCTCCCAAAACAGCCACTTCTTCCCCCCAGAGTACACCGTTGGCTTCCAAAAAGAACGCATTCTCTCCCAGAAATACCTCCCTTCTCCAATACAATGACATTACCTCCCAATAATGCTACCTTGGGCCCAAACATTGGACAGCTTCTCCCACAAGTACTACTTTTCCATCCAAAACAGGACATCTTCTCCCCAGAGAATGCTATTTTCTCCCGGAACAAAGCAGCTTTCTCACAAAATGGGTGGCATTTTTCCAACCAACTATGCTACTCTCTCCCCAGAAAGAGCACTTTTCTGACAAGTACCTTCCCTTTTCTCTCAAAAATACTGCTAGGCACTCCTCACAGGACATTTTCTCCCAT
>NW_011205233.1:0-687 GCF_000146605.3 Meleagris gallopavo
AAAAAAGAAACCACTTACCCCATTCCAAGGACCAATACTCCCCCACACTCTCAAGTGAAGGAAGCAGCTTCCAGGTCCAAATACCTACCAGCCCTTAAGTACGCTCAGGGTTCCCTGCTAAAAAAGAGAGAGAGCAG
Organism: Meleagris gallopavo; assembly: GCF_000146605.3. NCBI lineage: Eukaryota > Metazoa > Chordata > Aves > Galliformes > Phasianidae > Meleagris > Meleagris gallopavo. The sequence continues at coordinate 138 of NW_011205233.1, forward strand.
CTCCACAATGGAGGAGAGAAAAAAAAAACAAAAAAATCACTCACTCCATCACCAAAGAACAAGGCATACTCCAAAGGAAGCACTCCCCAGGTTCACATGCTGCCCCTACTCTTCCCAGCCCTTCAATGGGATCAGGGAGGGGTGGAGCCTGGCTCTGCCAAACTCCACAGCCAAACTGCCCCCAGCTGTGCTCGCTGGGCTGCACCCCGCCCCAGGTGTGGGTTCTACAAAAACAGGAGGGCAAGGGAATGCCCAGGCAAAGGCAAGGGCCAAGAGAACATGGAAGGTAATGCCAAGGATGACGGCCCAGACAATACGGCAGGGAACGCCAAAACTGAATGCCGACATGAACGTGGCAACACAAAGCCAAGGGGTCATTAGGCCAAGAGAATGGGGCAAGGAACACAAAAATAGGAGGACAAGAGAATGTAATAGTGAAAACAGTGCAAGACCAGAGACAAGCAAGACACAGAACAAAGAGGATAGGCAGCCTTCTGGGCACCATGAAGCGCAATTCAGAGCTCTGGGGGAACCCTATTGTGCCGGGCTC
>NW_011205234.1:0-644 GCF_000146605.3 Meleagris gallopavo
GGAGCACATGGCTGCACTCTGTGCACCATGTTGCTTACCACCAGAGAAGGCTCAGCTACCCAACACCATTTTGGCTTCCATCTTGTCTGAGAACTGCTCATGATGCACAGCCCTCATCTTTGCTTTGGTGAGGTGGGGACTGCCTATTGCTTCCTCAGTCCCACACACCCCCTTCCCACTCCCACACTGCCATCGGGAGATCAGGTTCTGGACCACCTGACGGACCCAAACACTCCAGGAGTCTTTGGGTCCTGACGAGATGAGTCCCAGAGTTCCGAGGGAATTCACCGCTGCAGTCACCGAGCCACTCTCCATGGTATTTCACAAGTCGAGGCAGTCAGGTCAAGTCCCTGGTGAAGGAAAAAAAGGTGACAGCACACCTCTTAGGAAGGATAGAAAGTGTGACGCGGGGAACTACCAGCATGTCAGTCTCACCTCTGTGCTGGTCACGGATCATGGAGCAGATCATCCTGGAAGTGACTCTCAAGCACACATTCCAGTGCGTCACCACCCTGTGCGTGAAAAGCTGCCTCCTAAGAACCAACCTAAACCTCCCCTGTCTCACTTGAAAACCATTTCCCCTTGTCCTATCGCTATCCACCCTCCTAAACAGCCGTTGCCCCCCTCCTGCTTATGCGCTCCCT
>NW_011205235.1:0-953 GCF_000146605.3 Meleagris gallopavo
AGAGTTCCGAGGGAATTCACCGCTGCACTCACCGAGCCACTCTCCATGGTATTTCACAAGTCGAGGCAGTCAGGTCAAGTCCCTGGTGAAGGAAGAAAAAAGGTGACAGCACACCTCTTAGGAAGGATAGAAAGTGTGACGCGGGGAACTACCAGCATGTCAGTCTCACCTCTGTGCTGGTCACGGATCATGGAGCAGATCATCCTGGAAGTGACTCTCAAGCACACATTCCAGTGCGTCACCACCCTGTGCGTGAAAAGCTGCCTCCTAATAACCAACCTAAACCTCCCCTGTCTCACTTGAAAACCATTTCCCCTTGTCCTATCGCTATCCACCCTCCTAAACAGCCGTTGCCCCCTCCTGCTTATGCGCTCCCTTCGAGTCTTGGAAGGCTGTCATGAGCTATCTCCAGAGCTTTCTCTTCTCCCACAGAAACAATCCCAGTTCCGTCAACATTTCTTTCTAAGAGGGGTGCTCCAGCCCTCTGATCATCTTCGTGGCCCTTCTCTGGACCTGCTCCAAAAGCTCCACATCATTCCCGTGCTGGAGCCCCAGGCCTGGACGCAGTGCTGCACATGGGGCCGCACACCAGAGCCGAGTCGAGGGGGACAATCACCTCCCTCTCCCTGCTGGTCGCTCCTCTTTGAATGCAGCCCAGGATACAGTTGGCCTTCTGGACTGCAAGTGCACACTACTGGCTTATGACCAGCTCTTTGTCCACCAGGATCCCCGAGTCCTCCGCAGGGCTGCTCCAAGGGCTTCTACGCCCAGTTGGTACAAGCATCTCGGGTTTCCCTTCATTCAGGGACATCAACAAGTGGGTTGAGTGCACCTAAGGACACCAAGCTGTGGGTACAGTGACACAGCAGAGGGATGGGATGCCATCCACAGAGACCTCAACAGGCTGAGCAGTGGGCACAATCCAAGTGCAGGGTCAGTAGCTGGGATGAGGG
>NW_011205236.1:0-563 GCF_000146605.3 Meleagris gallopavo
ACTGCTGGCTTGTGTCCAGCTCCCACCCAACCAGTACTCCCAGGCCGTATGGAGCAGGACTACGCTCAGTCCTTTTCATCCCCCAGCATGTTTTGGTGGTGGCTGTTCCCTCATCCCAGCTACCTACCCTGCACTTGGATTTTGTGGCCACTGCTCAGCCTGTTGAGGTCTCTGTGGATGGCATCCCGTCCCTCTGCTGTGTCACTGCAGCCCACAGCTTGGTGTCCTTAGGGTGCACTCAACCCCACTGTTGATGTCCCTGATGAAGGGGAAACCCCGATGCTTGTTCCAACTGGGCGTAGAAGCCCTTGGGAGCAGCCCTGCGGAGGACTCGGGGATCCTGGTGGACAAAGAGCTGGACATAAGCCAGTAGTGTGCACTTGCAGCCCAGAAGGCCAACTGTATCCTGGGCTGCATTCAAAGAGGAGCGACCAGCAGGGAGAGGGAGGTGATTGTCCCCCTCTACTCGGCTCTGGTGTGGGGCCAAATGTGCAGCACTGCGTCCAGGCCTGGGGCTCCAGCATGGGAATTATGTGGAGCTTTTGGAGCAGGTCCAGAGAAGG
>NW_011205237.1:0-527 GCF_000146605.3 Meleagris gallopavo
GAGACCAACACATTCTCTCCGTGCAGTTGTTACGGCACTTGGGAGCACCGCAGCTCTGCTGCCACCTGTTGGAACACAATACAGTCATGAAGGCACTGCCCTGCATCCGGGCCTCTTGCACAAACCTGTGCTCCTTGCTCGGAGCACATGGCTGCACTCTGTGCACCATGTTGCTTACCACCAGAGAAGGCTCAGCTACCCAACACCATTTTTGCTTCCATCTTGTCTGAGAACTGCTCATTATGCACAGCCCTCATCTTTGCTTTGCTTTGGTGAGGTGGGGACTGCCATTGCTTCCTCAGTCCCCACACTCCCCTTCCCATCCCACACTGCCATGGCAGATCAGGTTCTGGACCACCTGAGGACCCAAACAGCCAGGAGTCTTTGGGTCCTGACGAGATGAGTCCCAGAGTTCCGAGGGAATTCACCGCTGCAGTCACCGAGCCACTCTCCATGCTATTTCAGAATTCGAGGCAGTCAGGTCAAGTCCCTGGTGAGGAGAAAAAGGTGACAGCACACCTCTCAGG
>NW_011205238.1:0-903 GCF_000146605.3 Meleagris gallopavo
CTGTGCTCCTTGCTCGGAGCACATGGCTGCACTCTGTGCACCATGTTGCTTACCACCAGAGAAGGCTCAGCTACCCAACACCATTTTTGCTTCCATCTTGTCTGAGAACTGCTCATTATGCACAGCCCTCATCTTTGCTTTGCTTTGGTGAGGTGGGGACTGCCATTGCTTCCTCAGTCCCACACTCCCCTTCCCATCCCACACTGCCATGGCAGATCAGGTTCTGGACCACCTGAGGGACCCAAACATCCAGGAGTCTTTGGGTCCTGACGAGATGAGTCCCAGAGTTCCGAGGGAATTCACCGCTGCAGTCACCGAGCCACTCTCCATGCTATTTCAGAATTCGAGGCAGTCAGGTCAAGTCCCTGGTGAGGAGAAAAAGGTGACAGCACACCTCTCAGGAAGGATAGAAAGTGTGACGCGGGGAACTACCAGCATGTCAGTCTCACCTCTGGGCTGGTCACGGATCATGGAGCAGATCATCCTGGAAGTGACTCTCAAGCACACATTCCAGTGCGTCACCACCCTGTGCGTGAAAAGCTGCCTCCTAATAACCAACCTAAACCTCCCCTGTCTCACTTGAAAACCATTTCCCCTTGTCCTATCGCTATCCACCCTCCTAAACAGCCGTTGCCCCCTCCTGCTTATGCGCTCCCTTCGAGCTTGGAAGGCTGTCATGAGCTATCTCCAGAGCTTTCTCTTCTCCCACAGAAACAATCCCAGTTCCCTCAACATTTCTTTCTAAGAGAGGTGCTCCAGCCCTCTGATCATCTTTGTGGCCCTTCTCCCGACCTGCTCCAAAAGCTCCACATCATTCCCGTGCTGGAGCCCCAGGCCTGGACGCAGTGCTGCACATGGGGCCGCCACCAGAGCCGAGTCGAGGGGGACAATCACCTCCCTCTC
>NW_011205239.1:0-707 GCF_000146605.3 Meleagris gallopavo
GCAAGAGGCCCGGATGCAGGGCAGTGCCTTCATGACTGGTATTGTGTCCCAAACAGGGTGGCAGCAGAGCTGCGGTGCTCCCAAGTGCCGTAACAAGTGCACGGAGAGATGTGTTGGTCTCTGTGGAAACAGCAAGGAAGTTGGAATGTGCATTTCCCGGCATGCCCCGGAACCTCACTTTGCTGACTGGTCATTGTCTGCCCAAGCAGGTAAGGGCGATGCACACCCGCCAGCGTTTACCCATTCCAGAGCCCGGCACAATAGGGTTCCCCCAGAGCTCTGAATTGCGCTTCATGGTGCCCAGAAGGCTGCCTATCCTCTTTGTTCTGTGTCTTGCTTGTCTCTGGTCCTGCACTGTTTTCACTATTACATTTTCTTGTCCTCCTATTTTTGTGTTCCTTGCCCCATTCTCTTGGCCATTCCCCTTGGCTTTGTGTTGCCACATTCATGTCGGCATTCAGTTTTGGCGTTCCCTGCCGTATTGTCTGGGCCGTCATCCTTGGCATTTCCTTCCATGTTCTCTTGGCCCTTGCCTTTGCCTGGGCATTCCCTTGCCCTCCTGTTTTTGTGGAACCTGCACCTGGGGCTGGGTGCAGCCCTGCGAGCACAACTGGGGGCAGTTTGGCTGTGGAGTGGGGCAGAGCCAGGCTCCACCCCTCCCTGATCCCATGTAAGGGCTGGGAAGAGTAGGGGCAGCATCTGAACCT
>NW_011205240.1:0-663 GCF_000146605.3 Meleagris gallopavo
CATTCAGTTTTGGCGTTCCCTGCCGTATTGTCTGGGCCGTCATCCTTGGCATTTCCTTCCATGTTCTCTTGGCCCTTGCCTTTGCCTGGGCATTCCCTTGCCCTCCTGTTTTTGTGGAACCTGCACCTGGGGCTGGGTGCAGCCCTGCGAGCACAACTGGGGGCAGTTTGGCTGTGGAGTGGGGCAGAGCCAGGCTCCACCCCTCCCTGATCCCATGTAAGGGCTGGGAGGAGTAGGGGCAGCATCTGAACCTGGGGAGTGCTTCCTTTGGAGTATGCCTTTGGTGATGGAGAGAGTGTTTTTTTTTTATTATTATAATTTTTTTTTTTCTTCCTTCCTATTTGTGGTAGCTGCTCTCTCTCTTTTTTTAGCTAGGGAACCCTGAGCGTACTTAAGGGCTGGGTAGGTATTTGGACCTGGAAGCTGCTTCCTTCACTTGAGAGTGTGGGGGAATATTGGTCCTTGGAATGGGGTAAGTGGTTTCTTTTTTCTTTCAGGGCTGTGATCTTGTCTTTTTGGGGGATCGCAAGTGCACTGAAGGGCTGCTAGGTGTAAGAGCAGCATGTGAATCTGGAGACTGCTTCCTTTGGGGTGTGGGGTGAGCCCTTAGAATGGGGTGAGTGATTCCTGCTTGATTTCAGAGCTGTGAGCTCTGCTTTTCTG
>NW_011205241.1:0-509 GCF_000146605.3 Meleagris gallopavo
GCCCGTGCCCTCGCTCATTCTCTCTCGCCTTCGTCTCGGAAGGAGAACAGAAAAAAAAAAAAAAGGAGGAAGGGGCGCGCTCCCTCTCTCTCGCCTGCATCCGCTACGCCCAGCGGCGCGGTAGCCGGCTTCCTCCCGCTCGGCTCATCTCTCTCGCCTTCTAGGGTTCGCCCTGGCGGCGCGGGAGCCGGCTTCCCTTACGCGCGTTCTCGCTCGCCTTGCCCGGCTTTTTTTCGCTGCTCGCCCGAGAGACCGCCTTAGGATACCACCGAGCGGCGGGACGGGGCGCGAAGGACAAACCGAGGCGACCGGATCCAGGAAAGAACCGCCGCCCGAGAAAGCCGCCGCCGCCGCCGCCGCCGATCCCCTCTCTGTTCGGCCGGCCGGTCAACCCAGCTCGCGAGCGCCCGCTCACCACCGTCTCCGGAGCAGAGTACGCACTCTCTCCTACTGACGAACAGGGAAGGCATCCGAAACAACGCTCCAGGGCCAGAGGCGCCGACTACCGG
>NW_011205242.1:0-958 GCF_000146605.3 Meleagris gallopavo
GGGGAGAGATCCTTTCAGGACTGCGCAGAAAAAACCCCCCACACGCAGGTAGTGCAGGAGGCTGAATTCGCACTTGTCGGCATCGGAATCGCACTCCTTCGCTCTCACGCGTAGAAAGCGGCATTCGCGCTGAACCGCTCCGGAGACTTTGCCGGAGCTGGCCGAGAACTCGCGTACATCCCCGAACGCCACTTTCAGCCATCAGCAGCGGTCTCGTGTTTCTCGCTTGCCGAGAACGGACCACTTCAGCCGGCTGCTTTTCTCCGACGAGTGAGCGGGCTCCTGTGCGCGCATCGGAAAGGAGCGGTTTGCACTTCGCCTTGGCTACATGCAGAATGTACTACGCCTACCTCTGAATACTATGTCCCTGCCTTTATTTCGAGCCACAATTCATTCTAGTCAGGATTTCCACTGCTACACATCTGCATTCAGACAGGAAAAGAGTGGAAGGGAAAACAAGCTCTAATAAGGCATTTGCAAGTTCGAGGAGCGACAGCTGTAGTGCTCTCAGGGAGAGCGTTTCAGAAAGTGGGGAGAGATCCTTTCAGGACTGCGGAGAAAAACCCCCACTCGCAGGTAGTGCAGGAGGCTGAATTCGCACTTGTCGGCATCGGAATCGCACTCCTTCGCTCTCACGCGTAGAAAGCGGCATTCGCGCTGAACCGCTCCGGAGACTTTGCCGTAGCTGGCGTTTCACCCCGAACTCCGCTTTCAGCCGTCAGCAGCGGTCTGGTGTTTCTCGCTTGCCGAGAACGGGCCACTTCAGCCGGCTGCTTTTCTCCGACGAGTGAGCGGGCTCCTGTGCGCTCATCGGAAAGGAGCGCAGAATGCACTACGCCTACCTCTGAATACTATGTCTCTGCCTTTATTTCGAGCCACAATTCATTCTAGTCTAGGTTTTCCACTGCTACACATCTGCATTCAGACAAGGAAAAGAGTGGAAGGGGAAAACAAGCTC
>NW_011205243.1:0-855 GCF_000146605.3 Meleagris gallopavo
AGGTGTAAGAGCAGCATCTGAATCTGGAGACTGCTCCTTTGGGTGTGGGTGAGCCGTTAGAATGGGGTGAGTGATTCCTGCTTGATTTCAGAGCTGTGAGCTCTGCTTTTCTGGAGGATCTCAAGCTGGATGGCTGTAATTAATAGGGCTATGTGCTAATTGCATCCATGCGGTGGGTGTTTTTTTAAGGGCATTGTGTGCATCCTTGTTGTGTTGTAAATTATGTTCTGCGTCTCTTCTGATTTCATTTTGCAGCCTGATGGAGTTGAAGGATTGCCTGGGCTCCTCCAGTCAGTGGTGTGAGATGTGTCCAGCAGGTAATGAACACGATGCACCCCATGTTGGTGCGCTGCTTGTATGCAGGTAGGTTTGCGATGTGATCCGACTCCCCCATGCTGACCATCCACAGCTACATCAAGTTGCTCAGAGTCTGAGCCAGGCTCACCTTGAAAGGGCCAGCACATCCACCATGTCTCTGGCAACCTGTGCCACTGCCTCAGCACCCTCACTGTACAAGACATTTTCCTTAGATTTCACCTCCATTTTCCCTTGTTCTTTCCTTTAGGTATTGAAAGGCTGTTACCAGGTTCCCTTGGAGCCTTCAACTTCTCCAGGAGGCTGAACAGCCCAGCTCTCCTTGCTTACAGGAGAGGGGGTTCCATCCTTGGGTTCGTGTTTGTGGCTGTACTCTGGATGCACTCGCACAGCTCCATGTCTCCCTGCACTGAGGACTCCACATCTGGACGCAGCACTGCAGGTGAGGCCTGACCAGCGCAGAGCAGAGGGATGGGGATCGTCCTCCCTTGGCCCGCTGACTGCGCATCTTTGGATGCAGCCCAGGATACGGTTGGCTTT
>NW_011205244.1:0-516 GCF_000146605.3 Meleagris gallopavo
AAAGATCGGCTGGCTAGGCGGGGTGGTGGAGTTGCTCTTTATGTGAGAGAGCAGCTAGAATGTATTGAACTTCACTTGGGGGAGAGTGATGTAGCAGTGGAGAGCTTATGGGTGAGAATCAAGGGGCAGGCTGGTAAGGGTGACACTGTTGTGGGGGGTGTACTACAGGCCCCCTGATCAGGATGAGGAGGCTGATGAGGCCTTCCAAAAGCAACTGGATGTAGCGTCACGTTCCCAGGCACTGGTGCTTATGGGGGACTTCAATTATCCAGATATTTGCTGGATGACCAACATAGCCAGGCACGCACGGTCCAGACGGTTCTTGCAGTGTGTTGAAGACAACTTTCTGATGCAGGTGGTGGAGGAACCGACGCGGGGAGGGGTGTTACTGGACCTTATTTTCACCAACAGGGATGGACTTGTTAAGGAAGTAAAGGTAGGGGGCAGTTTGGGTTGTAGTGATCATGAGATGGTGGAGTTCAAGATCCTGAGCGGAAGAAGCAAAGCAATAAGTAG
>NW_011205245.1:0-361 GCF_000146605.3 Meleagris gallopavo
TAGGTACATTAATTCTTTAGCAACGAGTGGAAAACATAAGGAATGTTCTACAGTTTCCCTTTGGCTTTAGGCTTAGATAGGTGCTGAATTTCCTAGACTAACAGTGACTTTTTTTCCGTAGCACTAAGCTGAAAAGCTCTTGCCCCTGGTTTGTAGCCTACATTAGAGTGTAAGTTGGCAGCATTCCTGTTCATACTTCTGCAGTACTGTTCCACCAGTGAGGCATGGCACACGGATCATGGTACCAGTCTAATCTAACATGCAGTGATGTGGCCGTGTTTGTGACAGCGTGCAGTGATGTGGCCGTGTTTGTGACAACATGCAGTGATGTGGCCGTGTTTGTGACAGCGTGCAGTGATGT
>NW_011205246.1:0-645 GCF_000146605.3 Meleagris gallopavo
GTTTGTAGCCTACATTAGAGTGTAAGTTGGCAGCATTCCTGTTCATACTTCTGCAGTACTGTTCCACCAGTGAGGCATGGCACACGGATCATGCTACCAGTCTAATCTAACATGCAGTGATGTGGCCGTGTTTAGTGACAGCGTGCAGTGATGTGGCCGTGTTTGTGACAACATGCAGTGATGTGGCCGTGTTTGTGACAGCGTGCAGTGATGTGGCCGTGTTTGTGACATCAGCAGACGAGTCACAATGGGAGGGGTGGGGTAGGGGTGTCGAGGAGCTGCAAGAGAGGCAGCGCTGTGGCACTTCGCCCTCGGCCTTCAGCGAGTGCGGTACGCACCTGCTAGCGGCTAGCGGCTATGGCTCGGGTGGTGTTCATCACCCTGGCGTTTATGGCAATTACCCTTCTGGGGATTCACCTCATGCGTGGCGATATGCATGAGCAGGTTCGGCTGCGTATGGAGCAGCTGAGTCGGGACACGGCTCAGCTACTGACCAAGACGGTGCAGTGGAAGCAGTGGCAGAACTGGGCGGCCAAAGGAGCCCCGCTCCTTGCTGCCCTTCAGCACTGGCAGATCTGGGCCTTTCCCGCAGGCTTTCTCCTGTTCTTTGGCCTCATCTGGAGCATCAGGAAGACGAGATATTTG
>NW_011205247.1:0-581 GCF_000146605.3 Meleagris gallopavo
CAGGGTCTTTCATTCAGGTCTCGCAAGGTTTCATACAGTCTCTTTGTCCACCTCTGCAGGGACTGGGAGTCTGTCTTCAGGGCAGCCTTAAGAATACCATTATAACGTTCGATGAGGCCTGCCCCCGTTGGATTATATGGCAGGTGGAATCGCCATTCGATGTTATTTTCTTCTGCCCAGCGTTGTATCAGTGCACCAGTAAAATGAGTTCCTTGGTCGCTCTCGATGACTTGAGGTGTCCCGTAGGCAGACATCCAGTTTTCCGTGAGTGCCTTGATGGTATATGCCTGGTTTGCTTTTGGTACTGGATAAGCCTGCAGTAACCCACTTGCAGTGTCAACGCAGGTCAGGGCATATCTTGCCCCTTCAGACCGAGGAAGGGGCCCAATGTAATCGACCTGCCATCCCTGGAGAGGATTATGTCCTCTAGCAATATGGGCTGTTGTTTCGGGCAGCGGTCTCGGTCTCATCTTGGAGCAAGCGTCGCAATCCCGGCATGCCTGGACAGTGTCAGGTAGCTGTATGGGCAGTCCCCACGCTTTAGCAGCTGCCCACATTGTCTTTGTCCCGCATGCCGTAGC
>NW_011205248.1:0-668 GCF_000146605.3 Meleagris gallopavo
TGATGGAACAGCTTGTGCTGGATACCATCTCCAGACAACTGGGAGAAAAGGAGGTTATCAGGAGTAGTCAGCATGGGTTCACCAAGGGGAGGTCGTGCTCGACCAACTTGGTGGCCTTCTATGATGCTGTCACATGCTGGGTGGATGGGGGAAGAGCGGTAGATGTAATCTACCTTGATTTTTAGAAAGGCATTTGATACTGTCTCCCACGACATCCTTATAACAAAGGTGAGGAAGTGTGGAATAGACGAGTGGACAGTGAGGTGGGTTGAGAACTGGCTGACTGGCAGAGCGCAGAGGGTCGTCGTTGGTGGTTCAGAGTCTGGCTGGAGACCTGTAACCAGTGGTGTCCCCCAGGGGTCTGTGATGGGTCCAGTCTTGTTCAACATCTTCATCAATGACCTTGATGAGGGGATAGTGGCCACCCTCAGCAAGTTTGCTGATGATACGAAGTTGGGAGGATTGGCTGACACGCCTGAAGGCTGTGCTGCCATTCAGCGAGACCTGGACAGGCTGGAGAGCTGGGCAGTAAGAAACCGGATGAGGTTCAACAAAAAGCAAGTGTAGGGTCTTACACCTAGGGAGGAATAATTGCATGCACCAATACAGGCTGGGGGATGAGCTGCTGGAGAGGAGCTCTGCGGAGAGGGGACCTGGGCGTCCTGGTG
>NW_011205249.1:0-335 GCF_000146605.3 Meleagris gallopavo
AGGAGATCTTAGCCGCGTATGAGGGGGTTCGGGCTGCTTCCGAAGTAATCGGTACAGAAACACAGCTCCTTCTGGCACCTCGACTGCCAGTGCTGAACTGGATGTTCAAGGGAAAGGGTCCCTCCACCCATCATGCTACTGATGCCACTTGGAGTAAGTGGATTGCGCTGATTACGCAGCGAGCGCGGATGGGGAATCTCAACCGTCCAGGAATCCTTAGAGGTGATCATGGACTGGCCTGAAGGCAAAAAGTTTGGAACACCGCCAGCAGAAGAGATATCACGTGCTAAAGAGGCCCCACCATATAATGAACTCCCGAAATGAGAAGACATATG
>NW_011205250.1:0-651 GCF_000146605.3 Meleagris gallopavo
GCCTGAAGGCAAAAAGTTTGGAACACCGCCAGCAGAAGAGATATCACGTGCTAAAGAGGCCCCACCATATAATGAACTCCCCGAAAATGAGAAGACATATGCCCTATTCACAGATGGATCGTGTTGTATTGTGGGGAAACACCGTAGATGGAAAGCCGCTGTGTGGAGCCCCACACGACAAGTTGCAGAGGCCACTGAGGGAAAAGGAGAATCGAGCCAATTTGCAGAGGTAAAGGCTGTCCAACTGGCCTTGGATGTTGCTGAACGGGAGAGGTGGCCAATGCTTTATGTTTACACTGACTCGTGGATGGTGGCAAATGCTCTATGGGGGTGGTTACAGCAGTGGGAGCAAAACAACTGGCAAAGAAAGGGTAAACCTATTTGGGCTGCTGACCTGTGGAAAGATATTGCTGCCCGAATAAAGAATATGGTTATAAAGGTGCGTCACGTAGATGCCCGTGTGCCCAAGAATAGGGCTACTGAAGAGCAGCAAAATAACCATCAGGTAGACAGAGCTGCCAGAATTGAGGTGGCCCAAATAGATCTGGACTGGCAGAACAAGGGTGAATTATTTCTAGCCCGATGGGCCCATGAGACCTCAGGCCATCAAGGGAGAGATGCGACATATAAGTGGGCTAGAGACCGAGGGGT
>NW_011205251.1:0-812 GCF_000146605.3 Meleagris gallopavo
CCCACACAACAGAGCATACCGCAGTACACCCATGCTCCAAACGTACTAGCCTAAAAATAAAAGGAACAACTTTACAAACCTGAAGCACCTCCAATGGCTTACTGACAGATTGCATTGTCTGCCCTTGCCAAAGGCTACATATAGCCCATGAAAAGCTGGCTCTTCCCTCCGCAAAAAAACCTTATGGTCCCAAAGAAAGCACATAACCCTCATTCAAACGTTCCTCCACTCAACTTAAAGCACTACTAAAACCCATATCTTCATCTCAGCTCATCACCCTGCTGCAGTACCTTGTATCTACAAGGATTTCTCTGGCAAAAATGAAATCAAACCCATCACAAGGGATGGGTTTGGCACAGTTACGTGCTCCTGGCTACAACGAGAGCTGTGAGGCTCTGCAGCTGTTCTCTTTATGTGCAGGCACAACCAGGTTCATACACCTCCCAGTGCAATTCTCACTCTGACTGGAAAGAAAAAGGAGGCTTGAAAAGCAGTCTGTGCAAAACAAACAAACAAAGCAAGAATTAGAAGCCAACAGCAGCGGTGCAGTGGTACCTGAAAGAATTGCTCCATCTTGAACAGCAGAGCAATCCAAGAAGTACGAGGGCATTCCAAACTAGACCACTTGGGGACAGATTAACAACTGCAAGCAGTGGGTTCCAAAGTTCCAGACATGAAACCAAAGCTGGAAAAACTCTGCACGTTTTCCTCTCTCAATCTTCAGTACACTGTGCATCACAAGGGAAGCAAGTCTCACACACAGCTGGGAAGCTAAAGACAAGGCTGACAACCCGTGTCAGATCCTGAGACTG
>NW_011205252.1:0-791 GCF_000146605.3 Meleagris gallopavo
ACATTGTGCATCACAAGGGAAGCAAGTCTTCACACACAGCTGGGAAGCTAAAGACAAGGCTGACAACCCGTGTCAGATCCTGAGACTGCACAAAAGTTTGACAGATGATGGATAATTCACAGAGCACATTGCTCTTTCAAAAACTTACTAAGAGAAGGAGATCTCTGAAGTTGCTGTTTTACAGAGCCCTAAAGTGGAGAACGATTGGTGGAGACAGAGAAGGAATAGCCAGAGTCAAACCAGCCAGCTGTGTGAGCCGTGGCCAATTGCATTTTCAGTCTGTGGCCACTGACAGCTTCTGAGAGCTACTGAGCAAGGCAACCCAGCAGAATTCAGGAGGGAAACCAAGTGAGGTACCTGAGCTCCACTGCCTTTCAACGCCCTGTGGGGAGGGAAGGAGGGGAGAGGTGTCAAACAAACAACAAACACTGGCCTTCATACCTCTGAGCCAATATACGCTTTGCCCTGGATTAGCTCTGGTGCTGCATTTGCTGGGCTTCCACAGCATGTGTTCAGGTGGGAATCAAGGCCTCCCTGGAATAACACAGGAAATAGAAACATCTCCTTTAACAGAGTTTCTGTTTCTACTAATGACACTGCAGAAGCCTCAGAGGCTTCTTCTCCTGGGCATATTCTCATTCATGGTGGATTTTGCTTTCATTCAGTAGGTGACCTCACTAAGCAAACATTGTCTAAGACAATAGATGACTATCGTATCAGTGTACAGATCCCAAGCTGCTCACTTATCTTAGGTAGCCTTGGCATGATGCATTATTCCTTAGCTGATCATC
>NW_011205253.1:0-529 GCF_000146605.3 Meleagris gallopavo
GTACTGGCCCCAGGCCACGGCACGGGCTATCTCTTGTTTAATCTGCTCAAAAGCCTGCTGCTGCTCAGGACCCACATAAATCATTCTTCTTCCGTGTCACCTGATAAGGGGGCTTACAATGAGGCTGTAGTTTGGAACATGCATTCTCCAAAAACCCACTACACCCAGGAACGATTGTGTCTCTTTCTTATTAGTGGGTGGAGACATGGCACTGATTTTGTTGATCACATCTGTTGGGATGTGACGACGGCCATCTTGCCACTTTATACCTAGGAACTGAATTTCCTGGGCAGGCCCTTTCACTTTGCTTCGCTTAATAGCGAAACCAGCACGCAGAAGGATCTGGATTATTTGCTCTCCTTTCTCAAAAACTTCCTTTGCTGTGTTGCCCCACACGATGATGTCATCAATATACTGTAAGTGCTCAGGAGCACCTCCCTGTTCCAGTGCAGCTTGGATCAACCCATGGCAAATGGTTGGGCTATGTTTCCACCCCTGGGGCAAACGATTCCAGGTATACTGAATGCCC
>NW_011205254.1:0-644 GCF_000146605.3 Meleagris gallopavo
GGGATAAGTTTCTTAAGCACTCCACGCTCGGGTTGTCTGCTTCTCTGTTATCCCTCAAGGAACACGGACTGTTGGCTCGAGCTCCACCTCTGGAATTTCTAGTGGCCTCATTCCGTGCTGTAGGCTGGGTCCTAATACGCACGTGTAAGGAATCAAAGCTTCAGCCTGAGTGGGAAGGACCATTTCAGGTGCTGCTGGATGTCGTCTACCTTGACTTCAGCAATGTTTTTGTTACAGTCTCCCATGACATCCTGGTAATGAAGCTGAGAAAGTGTGGGATGGATGAGTGGATAATGATGTGGGCTGAGAACTGGTTTACTAGCTGAGCTCAGAGGGTGGTGATCAGTGGTGCAGGAGTGCAGTTGGAGAGCTGTGAGTGGCGGTGCTCCCTGGTTGGTGCTGGGTCTGGTTGTGAAAGGTAGGTTGTATTTTTGCAGTAGAAGCTTTTGGTATTTTCTGTATGTAGTATTGGCCTTTACTGAACTTATAACCCTCCTGTGAAATAGCTGTTTTCCTTCCACTAAGAAAGTTGCTGATCAGAGTAGAAAGTTAAAGATTTGGGGTGTTCTGACTGGGGTAGAATTGAGCTAGGCACAAAATAAGGCAAATATGCAGGGTGGAGAAAGAGAGCGTAGGACAGAACG
>NW_011205255.1:0-644 GCF_000146605.3 Meleagris gallopavo
AAGGAATCAAAGCTTCAGCCTGAGTGGGAAGGACCATTTCAGGTGCTGCTGGATGTCGTCTACCTTGACTTCAGCAATGTTTTTGTTACAGTCTCCCATGACATCCTGGTAATGAAGCTGAGAAAGTGTGGGATGGATGAGTGGATAATGGTGTGGGCTGAGAACTGGTTTACTGGCTGAGCTCAGAGGGTGGTGATCAGCGGTGCAGGAGTGCAGTTGGAGAGCTGTGAGTGGCGGTGCTCCCTGGTTGGTGCTGGGTCTGGTTGTGAAAGGTAGGTTGTATTTTTGCAGTAGAAGCTTTTGGTATTTTCTGTATGTAGTATTGGCCTTTACTGAACTTATAACCCTCCTGTGAAATAGCTGTTTTCCTTCCACTAAGAAAGTTGCTGATCAGAGTAGAAAGTTAAAGATTTGGGGTGTTCTGACTGGGGTAGAATTGAGCTAGGCACAAAATAAGGCAAATATGCAGGGTGGAGAAAGAGAGCGTAGGACAGAACGCATATGCTCACTCTTGGAAATATGGCCCTCGTATCTCCATGGAGAAGTACAAAACATACCAAAAAACAACAGGTTGGTAATGGACCTTATATGGAAAAGCATCATAGCAACAGCGTCGGGGAGATTGTGAGCCTGAGACGCTCAAC
>NW_011205256.1:0-714 GCF_000146605.3 Meleagris gallopavo
CTTTCAGTTGCTCCTTTGCTTTCCATTCTTTGCCTTGCCTTGCTTTGCCTCCCTTGTCTCCTTGCCCATGCCATTCCTCTTAGCTTGCCTTCACTTACCTGATGCTGTCTCTGTGCCTTGACTGTTGTGTTTTTTCCTTTCCAGGCTTCTGGAAGTGCAGGCAGGTCTCGGCTTTTGTGCAGTGCTTGCTGCGTTTGCAGCTCCTTCTCGGTTTCCCAGGTGGGTCCCCGCCTCGTGGGCATCCTTGCCTCTTGCCTTGTGCTGAACGGTCGGCTTTTGCTCTGCTGGCTGGGTGGATCCATGCCCGGTAGCTACCCTTCCCTCCTCCTTGGCATGACTGCCAGTGCTTTCCCTTCCTCCAGAGAGGTGTTTTGTTCCAACTGGCAGCCACAGACTCCTTCTGGGCTGGCGACCCTGCAGGTGCATGTGTGGTGGAGGCAGCAGCATGCCCAGTAGCTACCCTTTCCTCCTCCCGGGCACGGATGCCAAGATTTTGGCCTCCTGCACACTCGGTGGTCATCTGTGCTTTGCCATGACCTTTGTATTTTTTTGCATTTTCATGAGGCTGCTGCTGCTGCATGGGTTGATGTTGGTTTCCTCGGTTTGTTTTCCATTGTTGTTTTCTGTGGTTTCTGCCTTGGTTTCCTGCTCTTCTGCATTGCAATGCTATTGGGTTTTTTCCAGTGTTGTTTTTATTTCCCTTTGTTTCTATTC
>NW_011205257.1:0-954 GCF_000146605.3 Meleagris gallopavo
GCGGGGCGGGGCTGAGCGCGGGGCGATCGCCTCCTGCTGCTGCCGGCTGCGCTGCTGCCGGTGCGAGCGGGCTTCTTGGCCGCCCGGGCGCTGCTGGCTCGCGTTCGGCCGAGCGTCGATCCGCACCTCCGGGTCCTTTTCCCGCACGCAGCCTTCAGGCCCTTCAGGGGGTAACAGGAGAGTGACCTGGAGACATGGTGTGCGCGGAGGGGGAACAGAGGGTGAAGGGTTTGGCAGGAAGTGGAAGGAGGAATTGGGAGCGAGCAGAGGGAGGGTATTGGGGCTGCTTGGCAGCATGGGGAGCTCCGTCCTTGAGGGTTTTGGAGGAGGCAGCACACAGGAGATGGAGAGATCCACGGGTGCAGGACGTGGGGCGCGGGGCATGGAGCTGGGGACCCCTCCCAGCACTTCGGGGCGGCCTGTGCCAGGCAGGGACAGACGTCAGCGGTTCCTGCTGAGCGTGGGGACAAGGACACAGACACACAGAGCGTGGCTTTGCTGAGGTCTTTCTTGATCACTGGAGGATGTCAGTGACCATCAGGGTCTTTGTTCTTCTTCAGAGGAGCCCGCTGGTCAGCAGAGGATGTCAGAAGGTGTCTCTGACCATGGAGAAGCCTCGTCCCTGCAGGGTTTGTGCCGCAGGACTTTGGGCAGGAGGAGGGCTGTCAGCAGCCCAGGGCGGGATGTGGGTCCCCTGGGGGCAGCAGCCACAGCCCCTGTCCCATCTCCAGAGTGACCCTGGGCCATCCGTAGGACAGCTCGAGGCCCTCCTCCTCTGCACACGCCCCTCAGAGCACGGAGGGAAGGTCGTGGGGGTGGCAGTCGGTCCCCCTGGAAAGGGGTAGGGGGATGGTGCCCTCCATCCCCCTCCATCCCCAGGCCCTGACACCCAGTGCTCAGGGCTCCAGAGAGCCCCAGGGTCCCTCAGTGTCCCTGTTCCAGTGCCACGCTTAT
>NW_011205258.1:0-545 GCF_000146605.3 Meleagris gallopavo
GTTCTCTCTCCCACCCTCTCCAGGCATTCGGCTGGCCATCTCTAAGAGGGCACGCGTGTTCCGGGGCTGTCTGCTGCCTGAAGAGCATCCAGCCAAACGAACGTGGAACCCAAGGCCGAGCACCAGACCCGGGCTGAGTAAAGGCAGCAAAACCCGCCCCATGGTCTTCACGGAGCTCGAGGGCCAGCCTGGTGCCCAAAGGGAGCAAGCGAGCGCTGCAGCCAGCAAGCTGCCGATGGGCCAAATGCCTGAAGTTTAGGGCTAAGGAGTTCAGGCCAGCACAGGGAGGACCGCAGAAGATGGCAGACTCGGCACCTGACGCTGAGGCCAGCCTGCCCGAGGGCCACCAGCAACACCTGCGGTGTGGTGCTGCCGGCACACAAGGGCTACAGGTCTGGGGAGTGCCAGCCACCAAGGGGCAGAGCTGGGCTCCAGCCGCGTCAGCAGGCTGTGGGCAGCAGGCTGCTGTGCCGGCGTCATCATGGGCAGCAGGCAGCACCGGCCAGCTGTCACCGTGTCGCCATGGCGACGTTTGTGACACGGCC
>NW_011205259.1:0-512 GCF_000146605.3 Meleagris gallopavo
CAGGCCAGCACAGGGAGGACCGCAGAAGATGGCAGACTCGGCACCTGACGCTGAGGCCAGCCTGCCCGAGGGGCCACCAGCAACACCTGGCGGTGTGGTGCTGCCGGCACACAAGGGCTCCAGGTCTGGGGAGTGCCAGCCACCAAGGGGCAGAGCTGGGCTCCAGCCGCGTCAGCAGGCTGTGGGCAGCAGGCTGCTGTGCCGGCGTCATCATGGGCAGCAGGCAGCACCGGCCAGCTGTCACCGTGTCGCCATGGCGACGTTTGTGACACGGCCACCCAGGGGGGGCATCAAGGTGATGCCCGGCGCTGGGTTCCGCATCCTGAAGGAGCATCTGGCAGAGGGCAGACGCATCTGAAGGATGAGCTCCGGCATGGCTGGCGCCAATGGGGAGCATCGTGCCGGTGCGAAGCAGACCAGGATACAATTCTGGGAGGATGGCCCCGCCACACAGCGGGGCTACAGAATGCCAGAGGTCACCGCCAAAGGTACGCGGGTCCGCAGCCGGCACG
>NW_011205260.1:0-488 GCF_000146605.3 Meleagris gallopavo
GGGGAGAGATCCTTTCAGGACTGCGCAGAAAAAACCCCCCACTCGCAGGTAGTGCAGAAGGCTGAATTCGCACTTGTCGGCATCGGAATCGCACTCCTTCGCTCTCACGCGTAGAAAGCGGCATTCGCGCTGAAACGCTCCTGAGACTTGCCATCGCTGGCCGAGAAATCGCGTTTCTCCCCAAATGTCGCTTTCAGCCGTCAGCAGCGGTCTCGTGTTTCTCGCTTGCCGAGAACGGGCCACTTCAGCCGGCTGCTTTTCTCCGACGAGTGAGCGGGCTCCTGTGCGCGCATCGGAAAGGTGTGGTTTGCACTTCGCCTTGGCTACATGCAGAATGCACTACGCCTACCTCTGAATACTATGTCTCTGACTTTATTTCGAGACTCAATTCATGCTAGTCAGGTTTTCCACTGCTACACATCTGCATTCAGAGAGGAAAAGAGTGGAAGGGAAAACCCTCTCTAATAAGGCATTTTCAAGTTCGAGGA
>NW_011205261.1:0-987 GCF_000146605.3 Meleagris gallopavo
CCGCTTTCAGCCGTCAGCAGCGGTCTCGTGTTTCTCGCTTGCCGAGAACGGGCCACTCCAGCCGGCTGCTTTTCTCCGACGAGTGAGCGGGCTCCTGTGCGCGCATCGGAAAGGTGTGGTTTGCACTTCGCCTTGGCTACATGCAGAATGCACTACGCCTACCTCTGAATACTATGTCTCTGACTTTATTTCGAGACTCAATTCATGCTAGTCAGGTTTTCCACTGCTACACATCTGCATTCAGAGAGGAAAAGAGTGGAAGGGAAAACCCTCTCTAATAAGGCATTTGCAAGTTCGAGGAGCGACAGCTGTAGTGCTCTCAGGGAGAGCGTTTCAGAAAGTGGGGAGAGATCCTTTCAGGACTGCGCAGAAAAAACTCCCCACTCGCAGGTAGTGCAGGAGGCTGAATTCGCACTTGTCGGCATCGGAATCGCACTCCTTCGCTCTCACGCGTAGAAAGTGGCATTCGCGCTGAACCGCTCCGGAGACTTTGCCGTAGCTGGCCGAGAAATCGCATTTCTCCCCAAATGCCGCTTTGAGCCGTCAGCAGCGGTCTCGTGTTTCTCGCTTGCCGAGAACGGGCCACTTCAGCCGGCTGCTTTGCTCCGACGAGTGATCGGGTTACTCTCCGCACATCGGAAAGGAGCGGTTTGCACTTCGCCTTGGCTACATGCAGAATGCACTACGCCTACCTCTGAATACTATGTCTCTGCCTTTATTTCGAGCCACAATTCATTCTAGTCAGGTTTTCCACTGCGACACATCTGCATTCAGAGAGGAAAGGAGTGGAAGGGAAAACCCTCTCTAATAAGGCATTTGCAAGTTCGAGGAGCGACAGCTGTAGTGCTCTCAGGGAGAGCGTTTCAGAAAGTGGGGAGAGATCCTTTCAGGACTGCGGAGAAAAAACCCCCCACTCGCAGGTAGTGCAGGAGGCTGAATTCGCACTTGTCGGCATCGGAATCGCACTCCTTCGCTCTCACGCGTAGA
>NW_011205262.1:0-584 GCF_000146605.3 Meleagris gallopavo
CTTTAGGTCCTGACGAGATGAGTCCCAGAGTTCCGAGGGAATTCACCGCTGCAGTCACCGAGCCACTCTCCATGCTATTTCAGAAGTCGAGGCAGTCAGGTCAAGTCCCTGCTGAAGGAGAAAAAAGGTGACAGCACACCTCTCAGGAAGGATAGAAAGTGTGAACGCGGGGAACTACCAGCATGTCAGTCTCACCTCTGGGCTGGTCACGGATCATGGAGCAGATCATCCTGGAAGTGACTCTCAAGCACACATTCCAGTGCGTCACCACCCTGTGCGTGAAAAGCTGCCTCCTAATAACCAACCTAAACCTCCCCTGTCTCACTTGAAAACCATTTCCCCTTGTCCTATCGCTATCCACCCTCCTAAACAGCCGTTGCCCCCTCCTGCTTATGCGCTCCCTTCGAGTCTTGGAAGGCTGTCATGAGCTATCTCCAGAGCTTTCTCTTCTCCCACAGAAACAATCCCAGTTCCCTCAACATTCTTTCTAAGAGAGGTGCTCCAGCCCTCTGATCATCTTCGTGGCCCTTCTCTGGACCTGCTCCAAAAGCTCCACATCATTCCTGTGCTGGAGCCCCAGGCCT
>NW_011205263.1:0-859 GCF_000146605.3 Meleagris gallopavo
CACACCTCTCAGGAAGGATAGAAAGTGTGACGCGGGGAACTACCAGCATGTCAGTCTCACCTCTGGGCTGGTCACGGATCATGGAGCAGATCATCCTGGAAGTGACTCTCAAGCACACATTCCAGTGCGTCACCACCCTGTGCGTGAAAAGCTGCCTCCTAAGAACCAACCTAAACCTCCCCTGTCTCACTTGAAAACCATTTCCCCTTGTCCTATCGCTATCCACCCTCCTAAACAGCCGTTGCCCCCTCCTGCTTATGCGCTCCCTTCGAGTCTTGGAAGGCTGTCATGAGCTATCTCCAGAGCTTTCTCTTCTCCCACAGAAACAATACCAGTTCCCTCAACACTTCTTTCTAAGAGAGGTGCTCCAGCCCTCTGATCATCTTCGTGGCCCTTCTCTGGACCTGCTCCAAAAGCTCCACATCATTCCTGTGCTGGAGCCCCAGGCCTGGACGCAGTGCTGCACATGGGGCCGCACACCAGAGCCGAGTCGAGGGGGACAATCACCTCCCTCTCCCTGCTGGTCGCTCCTCTTTGAATGCAGCCCAGGATCTAGTTGGCCTTCTGGGCTGCAAGTGCACACTACTGGCTTATGTCCAGCTCTTTGTCCACCAGGATCCCCGAGTCCTCCGCAGGGCTGCTCCCAAGGGCTTCTACGCCCAGTTTGTACAAGCATCTGGGTTTCCCCTTCATCAGGGACATCAACAGTGGGGTTGAGTGCACCCTAAGGACACCAAGCTGTGGGCTGCAGTGACACAGCAGAGGGACGGGATGCCATCCACAGAGACCTCAACAGGCTGAGCAGTGGCCACAAATCCAAGTGCAGGGTCAGTAGCTGGGATGAGGGAACACCCACCAC
>NW_011205264.1:0-394 GCF_000146605.3 Meleagris gallopavo
GCCTCCAGGGCAAATACAGGCCGTGTTTCTATCCTGGGTTAACAGTTCCGCTTGTACAGGGGCACGTCCTGGCCGCCTGTACCACATTTTCCGGCCAGATGGTTGCGGCTGCATCATAATATCAGGCAGCAAAGGAGGTGTCCTGATCTGCCATAGGGACATGATGGGAGTCCCTTTAGCAATGAAAATCGGAGTGTTGACCACCGCGCCAGTAGGCCACGTACCTATTACTGGAGGGACTCCTGAGCCTCCCACCTCCAACAATCTCCCCCAAGGTGCAAGTAGGCCACACCACTTGGGTCCTACCTGCACCTTCCATGGCCATTTTATTCTGTGGGTGCCAGGCTCTAACTTCTCAGGGGCAGGGAGCAGAAGATTATTTTCTTTACCAATC
>NW_011205265.1:0-547 GCF_000146605.3 Meleagris gallopavo
CAAGGGTAAGAATTATAGAGAGGATACCAACAACAGCATGGAACCTAGAAGACTTCATTGTTCCTAATAAGGAAAAAAAAGCCGCCTCAAGTGTCTCGGGCCACGACGCCTGAGCCATCGGAAGCAAAAGAATTGGCCCTAGCACAGTTCATGGCGTGACGGGGGATGTTAGTCCCCCTAGGGCCTCCAGGCGGCACCGGAGGCTCTATGTAGAATTACCGATTTATTGGTTCCCCCCAAAATATTCAGCGAGTTATGGCATTAGTGGACACTGGAGCAGAAACATCAATCATTTATGGAGATCCCAACAAATTTCATGGAAACAGAGTGATGATTGGTGGTTTTGGGGGACAAACTATTCCTGTCACCCAAACGTGGTTAAAACTGGGGGTTGGGCGTCTCCCACCCCGGGAGTATAAGGTATCTATTGCCCCAGTCCAGAAATACATCTTGGGCATAGATATTCTATGCGCTCTGGCTCTCCACACAACCGTGGGAGAGTTCAGACTCCGACAGAGATGTATTAGGATCCGGGCGGTGCAGGTAA
>NW_011205266.1:0-777 GCF_000146605.3 Meleagris gallopavo
AAATCCTCTTAGACTGTTTCTTAGTAGCGTCATAGAGCTACCGCTTTCATTCTTTTGTCAGTTTTTCACTCTTCAGCTTTCCATTTTCATTTACAGATTTCTTGGTATGTTAGGTACATTAATTCTTTAGCCAACGAGTGGAAAACATAAGGAATGTTCTACAGTTTCCCTTTGGCTTTAGGCTTAGATAGGTGCTGAATTTCCTAGACTAACAGTGACTTTTTTTCCGTGCACTAAGCTGAAAAGCTCTTGCCCCTGGTTTGTAGCCTACATTAGAGTGTAAGTTGGCAGCATTCCTGTTCATACTTCTGCAGTACTGTTCCACCAGTGAGGCATGGCACATGGATCATGCTACCAGTCTAATCTAACATGCAGTGATGTGGCCGTGTTTGTGACAGCGTGCAGTGATGTGGCCGTGTTTGTGACAGCGTGCAGTGATGTGGCCGTGTTTGTGACAGCGTGCAGTGATGTGGCCGTGTTTGTGACAGCGTGCAGTGATGCGGCCGTGTTGTGACATGAGCAGACGAGTCACAATGGAGGGTGGGCTGGGGCTGTCAGGAGCTGTAAGAGAGGCAGCGCTGTGGCACTTTGCCTCAGGCCTTCAGTGAGTGCAGTACGCACCTGCTAGCGGCTAGCGGTTATGGCTTGGGTGGTCTTCATCACCCTGGCACTGATCGGAATGATCCTTTTGGGAATTCACCTCACGCATAGCAATATGCTGTTCTTTGGCCTCATTTGGTGCTTCAGGAAGACGCAATATTTGCCAGGGAGCAGCAG
>NW_011205267.1:0-525 GCF_000146605.3 Meleagris gallopavo
TGCGGCCGTGTTGTGACATGAGCAGACGAGTCACAATGGAGGGTGGGCTGGGGCTGTCAGGAGCTGTAAGAGAGGCAGCGCTGTGGCACTTTGCCTCAGGCCTTCAGTGAGTGCAGTACGCACCTGCTAGCGGCTAGCGGCTATGGCTTGGGTGGTCTTCATCACCCTGGCACTGATCGGAATGATCCTTTGGGAATTCACCTCACGCATAGCAATATGCTGTTCTTTGGCCTCATTTGGTGCTTCAGGAAGACGCAATATTTGCCAGGGAGCAGCAGCATGATCTGGATCTTTGCTGCGATCCTTGTTGTCTCCCTTAAGGCCTTCATCTTCCTCATGAAAGTGGCTCGAAAGGTCTTCATCGCCGTGGCGTTTATGAGAATCATCCGTCTGGGAATTCACCTCAAGCGTGGCGATATGCATGAGCAGGTTCAGCTGCGTGTGGAGCAGCTGAGTCGGGACATGGCTCAGCTGCTGACCAAGACGGTGCAGTGGACCCAGCGGCAGACCTGGGGCGGTCAAGGG
>NW_011205268.1:0-586 GCF_000146605.3 Meleagris gallopavo
ATCAATCACTTGCAGCTTGTTTGAGCTTGAAGCAGCTGAATCATCCCACACAGCATTGTTAAATAAAACCTTATAATCGCTTTGGAATTGTAGCTCTGCGCTAGGCTATGGCACTGGTGTGAGTCCTTCCTCATCCTCCCACTGTGCTCCTCACTGGCAGAAGGTATCACCATCAGCTTTCTCCTCACACAGCGGTTTCTATCTGAGCAGAGATTTGGTCACTTTCCAGTTTCTCTATGGCACCCCCCTGTGCTGTTAGTTCTCTCTTTCTGTACTGGTGTCCTGTCTAGTCTTCAGCTTGCCCCAGGATGCCAGGTCAGCTGAAAAGATTTTCAAATTACATCCATCCTGATTTCTTTACGTATTGTCCTTGTTCTTGAAGAGGAACACCCTCGAGTCTCCTGAAGAAATCACCATTTCAGACGTGCGTATTGTTTTCCTGTATAACCAATTACTCCTCTCAAGGCTCTTGTTCTCTAATGTGTCTTTTCTTCTTCTGCTCTTCTCCTCTTGTGCTCATCTCCTCATTGCTTTGCTGTCTTGCCTGTATCCAACCGTTTTCTCTATAGCACTTTTCATCTTCTGC
>NW_011205269.1:0-727 GCF_000146605.3 Meleagris gallopavo
TCCAGTTTCTCTATGGCACCCCCCTGTGCTGTTGGTTCTCTCTTTCTGTACTGGTGTCCTGTCTAGTGTTCAGCTTGCCCCAGGATGCCAGGTCAGCTGAAAAGAATTTTCAAATTACATCCATCCTGATTTCTTTACGTATTGTCCTTGTTCTTGAAGAGGAACACCCTCGAGTCTCCTGAAGAAATCACCATTTCAGACGTGCGTATTGTTTTCCTGTATAACCATTACTCCTCTCAAGGCTCTTGTTCTCTAATGTGTCTTTTCTTCTTCTGCTCTTCTCCTCTTGTGCTCATCTCCTCATTGCTTTGCTGTCTTGCCTGTACTCCTAACCGTTTTCTCTATAGCTACTTTTCATCTTCTTGCACTTTCCTTTCTTACCTGCATCCTTTCTTCTTCTTCTTCTTCTCTTCTGCTCTTCTTTCTTTCTGTCTTGTCTGTATGCGCTCTTCCCCCTCTTCTGCTCCTTGAGTGCTTTTGTCAGCATCCAATCTGTGTGCCACAGCTCTACGTCAGACTTCATTTTGGGGGTGGAGGAAGGTATGTAGGGCCAGATTTGTACCAGAAAAGCTGTTGTGCTGTGCCCAGAAGGTGATGAAGAAGAGCCGTCAGGAGCCAGCAGCACAAAGGCAGCGTGTTCCTGCGAAGGCCACAGCGTAAGCACGCGTGAACTTGGAAGGACTCCTTTGTGTGTCTGCAGGAACTGGTTTTGAGTGGAGAATTTTCT
>NW_011205270.1:0-1220 GCF_000146605.3 Meleagris gallopavo
ACACCTTGATGAAGACTGTGTAACAGAACTGTCTGTGTTTCACAGCCAGAGCAGAGAGAGTATGTCGGCATTGATGTCAGAGGTAAGAAATGGATGTCAGTAATTCATTGCATTTAAGCTCACTGCTGCAGGAAATAACCTGACTGTATTAACAGACTCTAATGCTTGCTTATTCTCCAACATGAAATATTTCATACTTTTCAGAGCTAAGGTACCCCTGCTGAACTCCACAGTCTATCTGTAGCTAATAACTACGTTTCTGAAGTTCACATTTATTCCATTTTTCTCCTTTAGTTTTGTTTTCTAAGCCTTTCTGTTATTTTCTGGCATGTTAAAATCCTTGTGAACCTGTGGAAGTCCAGACAGACTCAAAACAGAAACTTATGGGTGAACAACAGATGTCACGTGCTGGCTTAACTCACTGCTTTGAAATGTTTCCTTAACAAGTGGAAAATATCAGCGCATCACTCAGACAACCCCACAAGTTTTGGGAATTACAAGTCACAAACTCTTACAGAAATGAATGCATTCCAGTAACTTTTGAAAATCAATGAGAAAAGCTAAACTGAGTGCTTCTAGAGATATTGTCTAAATGTTAAGAATGACATTATGGGCTGCAGAAGAGATTTAAAACAGGATGTGTACTCTTGAAATTGAATTGTCTTTCTATTAGATAGAAAGTGGTAGAATTTGGAAGGATTGTGAAGATTTCCGTATAACTTTAGTAGGAGTAGATATAAAATGTAAGTTTTACCTAGGAGAGATCACTTGTGAAGTCATTTCTACTTTGCTCCAGGTACAAAAAATAATGAGAACAAGCTACCTAGAAGGGGAAGAAGTTGTTCCATATTAGTCTGTGATATTTTCACAGTCCTTTATCAGAGGACTTCTAATGCCTTACAAGTAATTCAAGCTAATTGTACTCCACTGTGAGTCTGTCAAGCCCTGTACCCATGGTTCTCCTAGTAGTCCAAAAGCTGCTGAGAATCAAGCTGAATGTTGATGCTCCTTGGAGCTGGGCTGAACCATAACCCCCCAAAATGGGAGCCCAGCTGAAATGCTGTGCAAAATGCATTAATAGGAGCTTTGCCATTCACTTCAGGAGAGAGATTCTAGCAGCAGCAGCTTTAGTTTTCCCTTTCAGCAACTGTACTGCTCTGAAGCAAAAACAGAGTAGTGTGCTGCTTTGTCTTAAACCTGTTGTGTGAACAGCTAAGGTC
>NW_011205271.1:0-881 GCF_000146605.3 Meleagris gallopavo
TCTGTTCAAGCATCTGACCAGATTCGGTGACAAGACACTGAAGGTTTGAGGCACAGTCAAAATAACCATAAGCACATAAGCAAGCAAATTCAGTCTTCTATATTTTTGTATTGCATTTTTGCTTGTATTTTTGACTGAAGAAAATATACAGCTGTATTTTAAAACAGTGCACTTTGGTTTTAAGCTATTGATTAACTGCTAAACTCGTAATGTACAAAAACTATCTGCAGAAGTAGCAAACATTCACAGCTGTCAACCATTCTTCCACCCCTCCCCCCAAGCCTTTCCATGCATCTTGTGGAGCAAAGCTCTCCACATTCAGAATGGCAGAAAGTCTCCAACTAGGACAACACTCTGATGCTCTTGTTTAGAGGCTCTAAAACATGCATTTCTCATTCAGGTTGCACATAATGCTAACAATTCAACTCACCAAAGCTAAAACTGCTCAGCAGCTGCTTTTCTGACTGCAGCATCAGTGTTTCTAAAACCACCTGTCTCAGGACACTTAACCTCAGAGCCTAAGTGTCCTCTAGACTTGAAGCTGAAGTGTGGGCATATCAGAAGCATTGTGCTTTCAGACATACCTTGCAATTTTCTTTTCCCTTTCTGATCACTGGAATACAGTCCTCCATTAAGTTTCTTAACAGCTGTTTCGTAGTCTTCATAGTCTTTGTCTCAAATGTAGGAAACAAGTGGAAGTTCTCAGCGATGCTCCAAATCCAGAGAAGTCTAAGTCTGCTAAGCCCTTCCGACTCAGAATCCCACCAGGCATACAAAACTTCTGCATGTGTGTTAAGAGCTTTACTCATCAGCAAGCAAGCTTCCCTTTCCTATTTGCATACAGGTGCTTTAATACAATATTGACAGCTTTTCAGCCCAGA
>NW_011205272.1:0-455 GCF_000146605.3 Meleagris gallopavo
ACTGGGGGAGAATCCTTGTATTTCTGGTAGGAAACGTGTTTTGGGTGAGAAAACTGGTGTTTCTGGAACAAAATGTAATATTTCAGGGAGAAATCTGCTATTTCTGGAAGAAAACGTGATTATTTCTGGGGAGAATACTGCAATTTCTGGGTGAAAATGTCACATTACTGGGGAGGAATCCTTGTATTTCTGGTAGGAAACGTGTTTTGGGTGAGAAAACTGGTGTTCTGGAACAAAATGTAATATTTCAGGGAGAAATCTGGTATTCTGGGTGAAAACGTGATATTTCTGGGGAGAATACTGCAATTCCTGGCAGAAAATGTCACATTACTGGGGGAGAATCCCTGTATTTCTGGTAGGAAACGTGTTTTGGGTGAGAAAACTGGTGTTTCTGGAACAAAATGTAATATTTCAGGGAGAAATCTGCTATTTCTGGAAGAAAACGTGATATTCTG
>NW_011205273.1:0-928 GCF_000146605.3 Meleagris gallopavo
GACAGATGTAGTGCTCACAGGGAGTGCGTTTCAGACAGTGAGCAGCTATGCTTTCTGGGCTGCGGAGAAAAAAACCCCCACTCGCAGGGAGTGCAGGAGGCTGAATTCGCACTTGTCGGCATCGGAATCGCACTCCTTCGCTTTCACGCGCAGAAAGCAGCATTCGCGCTGAACCGCTCCGGAGACTTTGTCGTAGCTGGACGAGAAATCGCGCGTCTCCCCGAATGCCTCTTTCAGCCGTCAGCAGCGGTCTCGTGTTTCTCGCTTGCCGAGAACGGGCCACTTCAGCCCGCAGCTTTTCTCTGACCAGTGAGCGGTCTCCTGTGCGACCATCGGAAAGGAGCGGTTTGCACTTCGCCTTGGCTACATGCAGAATGCACTACGCCTACCTCTGAATACTATGTCTCTGCCTTTATTTCGAGCCACAATCCATTCTAGTGAGGTTCTCCACTGCTACACATCTGCTTTCAGAGAAGAAAAGTGTGGAAGAGAAAACCCTCTGTAATAAGACAGCAGGAAGTTCGAGGAGAGACAGATGCAGTGCTCTCAGGGAGCGCGTTTCAGAAAGTGGGGAGTGATCCTTTCAGGACTGCGGAGAAAAAAACCCCCACTCGCAGGGAGTGCAGGAGGCTGAATTTGCAGTTGTCGGCATCGGAATCGCACTCCTTCGCTCTCATGCCCAGAAAGCAGCATTCGCGCTGAACCGCTCCGGAGACTATGCCGTTGCTGGCCGAGAAATCGCGTTTATCTCCGAACATGCAGAATGCACTACGCCTAGCTCTGAATACTATGTCTCTGCGTTTATTTCGAGCGACAATTCATTCTAGTGAGGTTCTCCACTGCTACACATCTGCTTTCAGAGAAGAAAAGAGTGGAAGGGAAAACCCTCTCTAATAAGAGAGCTGGAAGTTCGAGGAGAGACAGATGC
>NW_011205274.1:0-541 GCF_000146605.3 Meleagris gallopavo
CGCGTTTATCTCCGAACATGCAGAATGCACTACGCCTAGCTCTGAATACTATGTCTCTGCCTTTATTTCGAGCCACAATTCATTCTAGTGAGGTTCTCCACTGCTACACATCTGCTTTCAGAGAAGAAAAGAGTGGAAGGGAAAACCCTCTCTAATAAGAAACCTGGAAGTTCGAGGAG
This sequence comes from Meleagris gallopavo, assembly GCF_000146605.3. Taxonomy (NCBI): domain Eukaryota; kingdom Metazoa; phylum Chordata; class Aves; order Galliformes; family Phasianidae; genus Meleagris; species Meleagris gallopavo. Next base: position 180 of record NW_011205274.1, read on the forward strand.
AGACAGATGCAGTGCTCTCAGGGAGCGCGTTTCAGAAAGTTGGGAGAGACCCTTTCAGGACTTCTGAGAAAAACCCCCCACTCGCAGGTAGTGCAGGAGGCTGAATTCGCAGTTGTCGGCATCGGAATCGCACTCCTTCGCTCTCATGCGCAGAAAGCGGCATTCGCTCTGGAGACTTTGCCGTAGCTGTCCGAGAATTAGCGCGTCTCCAAGAATGCCTCTTTCAGCCGTCAGCAGCGGTCTCGTGTTTCTCGCTTGCCGAGAACGGGCCACTTCAGCCCGCAGCTTTTCTCCGACCAGTGAGCGGTCTCGTGTTGCGCACATCGGAAAGGAGCGGTTTGCACTTCGCCTTGGCTACATGC
>NW_011205275.1:0-1236 GCF_000146605.3 Meleagris gallopavo
AGGAGGGCAAGGGAATGCCCAGGCAAAGGCAAGGGCCAAGAGAACATGGAAGGAAATGCCAAGGATGACGGCCCAGACAATACGGCAGGGAACGCCAAAACTGAATGCCGACATGAATGTGGCAACACAAAGCCAAGGGGTCATTAGGCCAAGAGAATGGGGCAAGGAACACAAAAATCGGAGGACAAGAGAATGTAATAGTGAAAACAGTGCAAGACCAGAGACAAGCAAGACACAGAACAAAGAGGATAGGCAGCCTTCTGGGCACCATGAAGCGCAATTCAGAGCTCTGGGGGAACCCTATTGTGCCGGGCTGTGGAATGGGTAAACGCTGGCGGGTGTGCATCGCCCTTACCTGCTGGGCAGACAATGACCAGTCAGCAAAGTGAGGTTCCGGGGCATGCCGGGAAATGCAGATTCCAGTTCCTGCTGTTTCCACCGAGACCAACACATCTCTCCGTGCAGTTGTTACGGCACTTGGGAGCACCGCAGCTCTGCTGCCACCTGTTGGACACAATACAGTCATGAAGGCACTGCCCTGCATCCGGGCCTCTTGCACAAACCTGTGCTCCTTGCTCGGAGCACATGGCTGCACTCTGTGCACCATGTTGCTTACCACCAGAGAAGGCTCAGGTACCCAACACCATTTTGGCTACCATCTCCTCTGATAACTGCTCATTATGCACAGCCCTCATCTTTGCTTTGGTGAGGTGGGGACTGCCATTGCTTCCTCAGTCCCGCAGACCCCTTCCCATCCCACACTGCCATGGCAGATCAGGTTCTGGACCACCTGAGGACCCAAACATCCAGGAGTCTTTGGGTCCTGACGAGATGAGTCCCAGAGTTCCGAGGGAATTCACCGCTGCAGTCACCGAGCCACTCTCAATGACTCAATTCACAAGTCGAGGCAGTCAGGTCAAGTCCCTGGTGAGGAGAAAAAAGGTGACAGCACACCTCTTAGGAAGGATAGAAAGTGTGACGCAGGGAACTACCAGCATGTCAGTCTCACCTCTGTGCTGGTCACGGATCATGGAGCAGATCATCCTGCAAGTGACTCTCAAGCACACATTCCAGTGCGTCACCACCCTGTGCGTGAAAAACTGCCTCCTAATAACCAACCTAAACCTCCCCTGTCTCACTTGAAAACCATTTCCCCTTGTCCTATCGCTATCCACCCTCCTAAACAGCCGTTGCCCCCTCCTGCTTATGCGCTCCCTTCGAGTCTTGGAAGGCTGT
>NW_011205276.1:0-2783 GCF_000146605.3 Meleagris gallopavo
TTAATTTCAAGTCTTTAAGAAACCCCCAAAGTGAGACGGTCATGGCCTTAAGCTGTCTTGTATGCATTTTATTACCCCTCCTACTTCAGAGAGATTTGCAGGGGCCTTTAGATACTTCTAGGATGAACATCAGTACTAATTTAGGCATTCAGTTCACATCGGATTGATGTGGGATTTTTGATGGCATTTTAATTACACCTTTGGAGAACTGTTTGTTTGTGTCTCCCATACATTCCCAGAAAGCAGAAGCAGTATTTACAGGTTCCAGACAGCTTTCTTTCTCCTCTGAGTTCTTATGCCAAGGTTCCCAAGCAGGCCAGCTTCTCAAACACATCAGGTAGACGGAAACTGTGTGTGATTCAGCCCTTGGAGATGCAGAACTTTCCAAGGAACCCTGTGTACTGACTAATGAAGGATGCAGTCTTCAGTACTGACAAGGAGGTAATTCTGCAGGATCCCAGGAGAGTCCAGGGGATAGCATAGCCCAGACTGTGTCAGGCAGGTAGGACTCAGCTCACCTTGTTTTAGGGATTAGACATAGAATTTAGCATGTGTGAAGAAGCTTGGTTTGTTTTATTATATAAGAGAATCCAGAAAGAGATTTGAGTAATGTCTCCTTTATTGTTTCCTCCTTAAGTCAGGGATTAGGGTTACCATGAGGTAAATGTAGAGGCACAAAGTAGCTTTTTCTTGAGCTGTGTCACCACAAATGATGTAGGAAAGTACAGTTCAAACCACCAACCACCAAACATTTCCACTGACGTAGCACCCTTTTCAGGGGATCTTGGAGAAACGAAGTTGTCTTACAAGGGTAGCAGGAAGTTGGAAACTCCTTTATGACTCTGCATAGAGAAGGGCAATGGAGAAATATGCTTAGATTTCTATTCCTTAGAGCTGACTCCATAATGCAAGTCTCCACTGTGCATCTCTGTCATTCTATACATGCAGATAGAAACATGTTTACCCATCACGGGCCCTCTTCGCCCTCTTTCTGAAGCAAACGTGAATTTACATGCTCTGCTTTTCTGCATCTTCATCACAGCCCCTTCCCTCCCTCACGCCTACGCACTAGAAAAATCTGCCTCAAATCCAGTTAGTAAAAGGTGACTTTTTCTTGCCATCTGGGTGTTCAGTGGCACAGATACTCTTGGCCTGCCTACACACACTCACAGACTCATCTCCCCCTCCTCCTTACCCTTCTTCCTCCTCTCCCCCTCCCACGAGCTGGCAGCAAAAACAAAAGGGAAATCTTCAAAACCACAATGTCAGCTGCCTGTGTCAGTGTGGGTTGAGAGGACGGATCACAGCACACTCATCTCCCAGTAGGCAAAGGGTACTGTATTTCAATAAATTTACATACTACAGAAGAATGTGTAAGAGATTGCTTTGGGGAGCTCTCTGACGAGTTGCTCTGGGGACACCAAGCCCTTGACTTGCTCAGGAAGGATTTGATGCCACCTGCTCTAAAATTCTCATGTTTCTCCATACCTTTTTTTCATTTCAGTACCTGTATCCATTGCTTGCTTCACAGCCTGGTTTTGTTTTCTCTGGGTTTGAATGGAGGGTGGTTGATTAATAGATCTGCAAACGTTGGCTGTAGGCTAACTGCTCAGGGATGAGCAATCTAGCATTTCTCTGCATAGCTCCTGTTCACACCGTGCTCCTGACCTGCTGCATCTCCTTTACGGCGACCAGTCTTGAGTGGATCATTCAGACGGTCTTTAATCTCTCGCTTCTCTTTTGATTACATCCAGTGGAAACATTCCAGCTTTGAATAACTACCTGTATAATATATAGGGCTTCACTGAAAACAGCATTTATGTGTTCATTTCATTTTACTTGAACATTACACATAATTTTTTCTGCAAAAATGTAACATTGAAACTCTTTTTTTTTGTGACTGGCAGTTCAGTATAGATTATATCTTTTTATTTAGGAGACAAGTATACATTTTCCTTAGACATTTCTGTATTTAAACATTTCTGAATCAGGTATTTCCACAAAGCAGAATTGTTGCCTCTGTTTTTCTTTTTTTCTTTTTTCTCTTTTTTTAACACTTGGCTTTGAGAGAAGGTCAGCTGTAGAAATAGCAGAATTTTCTGTTTCCACTTTCTGAATACTTATATTCCTAATGAAAGGTTGCTTCCACTAGGATCTTAGCCGGATTGATCATTGGCCTAAATCCCAGCCCAGAGCAGCACAAAGCAGAGGAGCTGCCTTCCAGATGGCAGTTGCTGCTGCTTGTTGGAGGGCGTCATTGTGGTTCCCATGGTCGGTGGGGTTAACACCTCCACTTAGTTCAGAAATGACCATGGTTACACAATTTGCTGAAGTATAAGTCACCTCTAGGCATGAGAAAGTATTTCTCAGGTTTGCTACAGGCTCAGTTTGATGTCACAGAAAAGCCATACTGACACACTTTTCAAGCAGATGAAGAGATCTCTTTTTTTTCTCCTAGAAACTCTCTTGGAATTTCAAACTAGCAGAAAGTTGGTTTGAAGAATATAAGGAGAGAAGAGAGCTAGTCACTGTTTCATTCTCATACTGTTGGCATGAAGGTAGTGTCTTCAAGCCCTCTCTTATTCCTGAGTTTGCTCATGACTAATGTGTAACAAGTTAATTAGCCTCCCCATTGCTCCATTCCTAGTCTATAAGGTGAAGATATAGTACACACAGCGGAGTGGAGGAGCAGAAGTGCACTAACACTACTGAGACACACCATAAGAAAGGGGGTGGACACATTGTTAAGATCAGGCAAAAAGCAGTTTTCTAAAGATAAAAAA
>NW_011205277.1:0-575 GCF_000146605.3 Meleagris gallopavo
GACAAACAAAATATAAACACACGCACTAGGAATTACTGACTGCACTCCCTCAACATCAAGTTCCCTTGTGGTACACTTTGAACATCCCCGTTTTCCTGCATCACCCACCAAGTGGACCCAGGCCCCTGGGCAAAAACAGTTCCACGAAGAGGTTTGTCCTTCTCAGAGGCTGGAATAACCCAAACTGCCTTTCCCAACATATTCTTTACATGTATAACAGGGACTTTATCTCCCTCTACGGTATGTAGGGAGCTGGACTGGGTTGGACCACCACGATTGATAGATCCTCTGGTATTGACTAACCAGGTGGCTTCTGCCAAATGCTTCTCCCAGTGCTTAAATGTATTGCCTCCCATTGCTTTCAGCATAGTTTTTAACAACCCATTGTATCGTTCAATCTTACCTGAGGCTGGTGCATGGTAGGGAATATGGTAAATCCACTCAATACCATGACCTTTAGCCCAGGTATCTGCAAGAGAATTTTTAAAATGAGTCCCATTATCTGACTCAATTCTTTCTGGGGTACCATGTCGCCACAGGACTTGTGTCTCAAGACCTAATATGGTATTTCGGGT
>NW_011205278.1:0-436 GCF_000146605.3 Meleagris gallopavo
ATGGGTCCCTGTGGGGGGTTATGGGTCCCCATGGGTCCCCAGGTGTCACTTATGGGTCCTTGTGGGTGGTTATGGGTCCCCATGGGTCACTTGGGGTCCCCAGGTGTCATTTATGGGTCCCTGTGGGGGGTTATGGGTCCCCAGATGTCATTTATGGGTCCTTGTGGGGGGTTATGGGTCCCCATGGGTCCCCAGGTGTCATTTATGGGTCCCTGTGGGGGGTTATGGGTCCCCATGGGTCACTTGGGGTCCCCAGGTGTCATCTATGGGTCCTTGTGGGTGGTTATGGGTCCCCATGGGTCCCCAGGTGTCATTTATGGGTCCCTGTGGGGGGTTATGGGTCCCCATGGGTCCCCAGGTGTCACTTATGGGTCCTTGTGGGTGGTTATGGGTCCCCATGGGTCACTTGGGGTCCCCAGGTGTCATTTATGGGTCC
>NW_011205279.1:0-502 GCF_000146605.3 Meleagris gallopavo
AGTGGAGTTCAAAGGCTTGGAGAGGGGTGGAGGGATGCTGCTTCTCTTAAGTGCCTGTATACTAATGCGCGTAGCATGGGGAATAAACATGAAGAGCTGGAGTTCTGCGTGCGGTTGCGAGGTCATGATCTCATTGCGATCACAGAGACGTGGTGGGACAGCTCGCATGACTGGAATGTTGTCATGGAGGGCTATGTGCTTTTTAGGAAAGATTGGCTGGCTAGGCGGGGTGGTGGAGTTGCTCTTTATGTGAGAGAGCAGCTAGAATGTATTGAACTTCACTTGGGGGAAAGAGATGTAGCAGTGGAGAGCTTATGGGTGAGAATCAAGGGGCAGGCTGGTAAGGGTGACACTGTTGTGGGTGTGTACTAGAGGCCCCCTGATCAGGATGAGGAGGCTGATGAGGCCTTCCAAAAGCAACTGGATGTAGCGTCACGTTCCCAGGCACTGGTGCTTATGGGGGACTTCAATTATCCAGATATTTGCTGGATGACCAACATGG
>NW_011205280.1:0-427 GCF_000146605.3 Meleagris gallopavo
ACAGCTCGCATGACTGGAATGTTGTCATGGAGGGCTATGTGCTTTTTAGGAAAGATTGGCTGGCTAGGCGGGGTGGTGGAGTTGCTCTTTATGTGAGAGAGCAGCTAGAATGTATTGAACTTCACTTGGGGGAAAGAGATGTAGCAGTGGAGAGCTTATGGGTGAGAATCAAGGGGCAGGCTGGTAAGGGTGACACTGTTGTGGGTGTGTACTAGAGGCCCCCTGATCAGGATGAGGAGGCTGATGAGGCCTTCCAAAAGCAACTGGATGTAGCGTCACGTTCCCAGGCACTGGTGCTTATGGGGGACTTCAATTATCCAGATATTTGCTGGATGACCAACATGGCCAGGCACGCACGGTCCAGACGGTTCTTGCAGTGCGTTGAAGACAACTTTCTGATGCAGGTGGTGGAGGAACCGACGGCGGG
>NW_011205281.1:0-663 GCF_000146605.3 Meleagris gallopavo
CCCAGAAACCCTGGGATCTGCCCGGGGATCATTTAACTAGGGGAATGGTGTTCTCCCCCTTGACCCATCTATAGAAACTCCATAAGAGAGACATGATGTAAAGTGGATTTGGCCTGCGTGGCTCGCCAATTGTTTAATGGGCACAAATCCAAGTGCAGGGTCAGTAGCTGGGATGAGGGAACAGCCACCACCAAAACATGCTAGGGGATGAAAGGACTGAGCGTAGTCCTGCTCCATAAGGCCTGGGAGTACTGGTGGGTGGGAGCTGGACACAAGCCAGCAATGGGCCCTTCCAGACCAGAAAGCCAACCGTATCCTGGGCTGCATCCAAAGATGCGCAGTCAGCGGGCCAAGGGAGGAGATCCCCATCCCTCTGCTCTGCGCTGGTCAGGCCTCACCTGCAGTGCTGCGTCCAGATGTGGAGTCCTCAGTGCAGGGAGACATGGAGCTGTGCGAGTGCATCCAGAGTACAGCCACAAACACGACCCGAAGGATGGAACCCCTCTCCTGTAAGCAAGGAGAGCTGGGCTGTTCAGCCTCCTGGAGAAGTGAAGGCTCCAAGGTACCTGGTAACAGCCTTTCAATACCTAAAGGAAAGAACAAGGGAAAATGGAGGTGAAATCTAAGGAAATGTCTTGTACAGTGAGGGTGCTGATGCAGTGG
>NW_011205282.1:0-734 GCF_000146605.3 Meleagris gallopavo
ATGAAAGGACTGAGCGTAGTCCTGCTCCAGTAAGGCCTGGGTGTACTGGTGGGTGGGAGCTGGACACAAGCCAGCAGTGGCCCTTCCAGCCCAGAAAGCCAACCGTATCCTGGGCTGCATCCAAAGATGCGCAGTCAGCGGGCCAAGGGAGGAGATCCCCATCCCTCTGCTCTGCGCTGGTCAGGCCTCACCTGCAGTGCTGCGTCCAGATGTGGAGTCCTCAGTGCAGGGAGACATGGAGCTGTGCGAGTGCATCCAGAGTACAGCCACAAACATGACCCGAAGGATGGAACCCCTCTCCTGTAAGCAAGGAGAGCTGGGCTGTTCAGCCTCCTGGAGAAGTGAAGGCTCCAAGGGAACCTGGTAACAGCCTTTCAATACCTAAAGGAAAGAACAAGGGAAAATGGAGGTGAAATCTAAGGAAAATGTCTTGTACAGTGAGGGTGCTGATGCAGTGGCACAGGTTGCCTTTCAAGGTGAGCCTGGCTCAGACTCTGAGCAACTTGATCTAGCTGTGGATGGTCAGCATGGGGGAGTCGGATCACATCGCAAACCTACCTGCATACAAGCAGCGCACCAACATGGGGTGCATGATGTTCATTACCTGCTGGACAGATCTCACACCACTGACTGGAGGAGCCCAGGCAATCCTTCAACTCCATCAGGCTGCAAAATGAAATCAGAAGAGACGCAGAACATAATTTAAAACACAACAAGGATGCACACAAATGCCC
>NW_011205283.1:0-894 GCF_000146605.3 Meleagris gallopavo
ATTTCCTTTAAATTTCTGGCATCTTACAGTACACACGGTTTAGAAAACACCAGCACAAGCCTAACATGGCATGGGCTTCCAAGCCTCAAATAGCAGAGGTAACTTCTCCCACTTAGGCAGGGAATTACCCATGTTTTCCTATCTAGAAAAGACAAGAATGTTTGCGTGGTAACAGAATGTTTATGACCAGACAGCCACATCCAGATGTGCTCACGAGCAGATCTCTGCAAAGATGGCTGTCCGATAGAATCCCAGCCTGATGAAGGCTGTCCTGGAATTAACAAAGGCGAGTGTTTGACAGAAAGCTGCAAAACAAAGGAGAGCTTTTCACGCCATGGAAAGCGTGCGCACAACTCAAGAGGCAACCAAGCCAATCTATTCGTTTGTGGCACTACAAGAGCAGCCCTGTTTGCTCTGAACTTCACCAGGAACTCACACGGACCATTTAAAGCACAACACTCGCCAGCTTTTGCTGACTTAATTTCTGCCGTGCTGGCACAGGACAGCAGCTCACAGACAAGCACGGAGGTTTTGAAGCAAATGATGGCAGAAGGTGAGGAGGAGGAGCTCAGTTCACTGATTATCACAAGCAACTGCGACACGAGCCAACCAGTAAGGAACATAAGTGAGAAAACATCTGCTAAAGTACATAGCGAGGGGCCAGGAGCTCAGGTAGGAAAGTGAGGGGCCAGCAGGTTAGCTAGGTGATTTTAGGAAGAAGCAGCTCAGGTAGGTAAAGGAAGGGACAGCAGCTCAGGTAAGAAGAGCAGGCAAGGGAATCGTAGGCTACGGCAAGGGGGGAGGTGAGGGTAAGGGAGAAAAGAAAGAATGGGGCAGGTAGGGAAGGTTTAAGGGGAGTTTAAGCAATACTTATGAATAAAAAAGAAAATGAAA
>NW_011205284.1:0-619 GCF_000146605.3 Meleagris gallopavo
GCCATTTCTGAGAGTTAAATGCCATATTTCCGGGAGAAAACTGGTATTTCTGGTAGAAAACGCTGATTTTGTTGTGAGAGAACTGGTATTTCTGTTCCAAAATGTCATATTTCATGGAGAAATCTGCTCTTTCTGGAAGAAATCGTGATATTTCTTGGGAGAATACAGCAATTTCTGGGTGAAAATGTTTTATTTTGGGGGGAAAAATTCCACTTTCTAGGACAAAATGTCCTATTTTCGGAGGGAAAACCGGTATTTCTGTGAGAAAATGTGGTATTTCTGGGAGAAAACTGCAATTCCTGGCAGAAAATGTCACATTATTGGGGGGAGATTCCTGGTATTTCTGGTAAGAAACGTTGTGTTTTGGGTGAGAAAGCTGGTATTTCTGGGAGATATTGCCATATTGTTGGGGAGACAACTGGTATTTTTGGTAGAAAATGTAATATGTCAGGAGGAAAGGTGCAATTCCTGGGAGAAAACGTCATTTTGGGGGAGAAAACTGCCATTTCTGAGAGAAAATGGCCTATTTCCGGGCGAAAACTGGTATTTCCGGTAGGAAACGCTGAGTTTTTGGTGAGAAAACTGGAATTTCTGGTTCAAAATGTCATATTTCTGAGAG
>NW_011205285.1:0-744 GCF_000146605.3 Meleagris gallopavo
CTGAAACGCGGTCCCTGTGAGCACTACAGCTGTCGCTCCTCGAACTTCCAGGTGTCTTATTAGTAGAGGGTTTCCCTTCCAATCTTTTCCTCTCTGAAAGCAAATGTGTAGCAGTGGAAACCTCACTAGAATGGATTGTGGCTCGAATAAAGGCAGAGACATAGTATTCAGAGGTAGGCGTAGTGCATTCTGCATGTAGCCAAGGCGAAGTGCAAACCGCTCCTTTCCGATGTGCGCACAGGAGACCGCTCATTCGTCGGAGAAAAGCAGCGGGCTGAAGTTGCCCGTTCTCGGCAAGCGAGAAACACGAGACAGCTGCTGACGGCTGAAAGAGGCATACGGGGAGACGCGCTATTTCTCGGCCAGCTACGGCAAAGTCTCCGGAGAGGTTCAGCGCGAATGCTGCTTTCTGCGCGAGAGCGAAGGAGTGCGATTCCGATGCCGACAACTGCGAATTCTGCCTCCTGCACGACCTGCAAGTGGGGGGTTTTTTCTCCGCAGTCCTGAAAGGGTCTCTCCCAACTTTCTGAAACGCGCTCCCTGAGAGCACTGCATCTGTCTCTCCTCGAACTTGAAAGTGCCTTATTAGAGAGGGTTTTCCCTTCCACTCTTTTCTTCTCTGTAAGCAGATGTGTAGCAGTGGAGAACCTCACTAGAATGAATTGTCGCTCGAAATAAAGGCAGAGACATAGTATTCAGAGGTAGGCGTAGTGCATTCTGCACGTTCGGAGATAAACGCGATTT
>NW_011205286.1:0-494 GCF_000146605.3 Meleagris gallopavo
GTGCTGGGCACTGCCGTGTCTCACGGCTGATCCCGCTCTCTGGAAGCCTCTGGATCCCATGAGGCTGCTTCTGCCCCGCCTGCTGTGCTGCATCTGGGAGGCGAGGGGAAGGAGAGGACCGTGCAGCCCCCTCCCAAAGTCATTCGCGATGCCATGGCTCGTGCCTCTGAACAGGGGGAGAGGGCTCCTGAGCTCTGTCCCTACCTTGGAGCCCCTGCGGCTCTTCCTCCAGCCGTCCCATAACCCTTCCGCCCTTCCTTTCTCTTCCACTTGCAGGGGGTTTGGATTCCCACCTTCGGCTCCTTTGACACCGTCTCCAAAGACATCCGGACCGAGGATGGGACCGTGACTCTGCGGTGGCCCGTGTTTCACCTGGCCTCAAACCTCATAGCCTCGTAGCACCACCTCAAGCCCCGCAGGGAGTCCCTGCCAGGTAGGAGGGGGGATTCAGCCTTTGCTGGCTTCGTGGACAGGGCAAACGGCCACCGCCTCCA
>NW_011205287.1:0-660 GCF_000146605.3 Meleagris gallopavo
CCTGCTGTGCTGCATCTGGGAGGCGAGGGGAAGGAGAGGACCGTGCCAGCCCCCTCCCAAAGTCATTCGCGATGCCATGGCTCGTGCCTCTGAACAGGGGGAGAGGGCTCCTGAGCTCTGTCCCTACCTTGGAGCCCCTGCGGCTCTTCCTCCAGCCGTCCCATAACCCTTCCGCCCTTCCTTTCTCTTCCACTTGCAGGGGGTTTGGATTCCCACCTTCGGCTCCTTTGACACCGTCTCCAAAGACATCCGGACCGAGGATGGGACCGTGACTCTGCGGTGGCCCGTGTTTCACCTGGCCTCAAACCTCATAGCCTCGTAGCACCACCTCAAGCCCCGCAGGGAGTCCCTGCCAGGTAGGAGGGGGGATTCAGCTTTTGCTGGCTTCGTGGACAGGGCAAACGGCCACCGCCTCCATTGCCAAAAGCAAACCTCCCCCGCTGAGGAGCCCGTCCAAATGTGGCGCCGTTCTGGCTGATGTCCACCAGAAGCACCTGACCTGGCAGGGCCCCCCAGCTGGACAGCTTTTTGCTTGGCTGGGTCTCCCGGACCGGCCGGGAGGATTCTGGCCTGGCAATTCTAACCAGGTCAGACGACTGGATGGCTTTGGGCCTGTCAGGCCTTCCCCGTTTGTCTGGCCAGCCAGCTATTGGCCTGGCA
>NW_011205288.1:0-507 GCF_000146605.3 Meleagris gallopavo
CCCTGTCTCCCCCCCCCAGAACCCTCCTTATCCCCCCTTGGAATCATGCAGAAGGATCTGCAGGAGAAGTCCTAGAGAGGTTTGTGGGCATCCAGGTGGTTCTGGACTCACCCAGAAGAGTCTGGAGACGTCCCAGGTGGGTTTTGGGGTGTCCAGGGAGTCCCCAGGTTGATCCTGTGGGCCCCTGGAAGGATCTGTAAGCTCCCACTATGGGGGCTGTGGACACTGTGAGCAGCTCGCGGACTTCCCAGGGGAAGTGGGGACAGCGCGTCAAGGTGTCACATCCCCAAAGTTGGGGACGCCCAGAGTGTGACACCCTGAAGCTGGGGACACCCCTATGTCATCCCCACAGTATCACAGCCCAAAGCTGCCAACAAATCTGTGTCACCCCAATGGTGTCCCACCCCAAAGTTGAGGACACCCCCCTGTGTCACACCACGAAGCTGGGGACCCCTCTCTGTCATTCCAACGGCGTGACAGGTTGGCGTTGGAGACACCCCCGCAGAG
>NW_011205289.1:0-512 GCF_000146605.3 Meleagris gallopavo
CAAAAATGGTGTTGGGTAGCTGAGCCTTCTCTGGTGGTAAGCAACATGGTGCACAGAGTGCAGCCATGTGCTCCGAGCAAGGAGCACAGGTTTGTGCAAGAGGCACGGATGCAGGGCAGTGCCTTCATGACTGTATTGTGTCCAACAGGTGGCAGCAGAGCTGCGGTGCTCCCAAGTGCCGTAACAACTGCACGGAGAGATGTGTTGGTCTCGGTGGAAACAGCAAGGAAGTGGAATCTGCATTTCCCGGCATGCCCCGGAACCTCACTTTGCTGACTGGTCATTGTCTGCCCAGCAGGTAAGGGCGATGCAAACCCGCCAGCGTTTACCCATTCCAGAGCCCGGCACAATAGGGTTCCCCCAGAGCTCTGAATTGCGCTTCATGGTGCCCAGAAGGCTGCCTATCCTCTTTGTTCTGTGTCTTGCTTGTCTCTGGTCTTGCACTGTTTGCACTATTACATTCTCTTGTCCTCCTATTTTTGTGTTCCTTGCCCCATTCTCTTGGCCTAATG
>NW_011205290.1:0-513 GCF_000146605.3 Meleagris gallopavo
CCATGTAGTGAGACCCCAAACAGCCTCACAAAGGATCTCCCCGTTTCAGACCAATGGGACCCCAAATCAAAGTCCCCCCAGATCCCAAACACACCAGCCATGATCACCACCTCACACTTAACACAGAGCTGTCCCTCCTCACTTCCATACAGAGGAGCTCCTCAGCCATTCTCCACTGTCTCCAAGTGACCCCTGATGACAGTGAGGAACTGACCTGTGCCAACCAGGAGATCCCACCTCATGGGGGCACCCACCACCCCACAGACCCAATTACCAACGTTAACGTGGGACCCTACGAGTGCCTCCCTCCAAGATGTCTCATTTTTGGGGTGCACTGTGTGGGAGCGATCCCAATTCCATGTTTTGGGCTCCCTGATGCTCTGTTCCCCTCTCAATGATTACCAGATCTCACCAAATCTAGCCCCCTCAAGTCGTCACCAGAGCCCCCCAAATGCTTCCCAATCACACCAAATCCCTAAATGCTCATGTCTAACCACAGCATCCTTTCTTGCC
>NW_011205291.1:0-580 GCF_000146605.3 Meleagris gallopavo
CCCCCAGATCCCAAACACACCAGCCATGATCACCACCTCACACTTAACACAGAGCTGTCCCTCCTCACTTCCATACAGAGGAGCTCCTCAGCCATTCTCCACTGTCTCCAAGTGACCCCTGATGACAGTGAGGAACTGACCTGTGCCAACCAGGAGATCCCACCTCATGGGGGCACCCACCACCCCACAGACCCAATTACCAACGTTAACGTGGGACCCTACGAGTGCCTCCCTCCAAGATGTCTCATTTTTGGGGTGCACTGTGTGGGAGCGATCCCAATTCCATGTTTTGGGCTCCCTGATGCTCTGTTCCCCTCTCAATGATTACCAGATCTCACCAAATCTAGCCCCCTCAAGTCGTCACCAGAGCCCCCAAATGCTTCCCAATCACACCAAATCCCTAAAATGCTCATGTCTAACCACAGCATCCTTTTCTTGCCCTCCAATCCTTCAGCACTCTTTCATATTATAGGTGGAGATCCCGACAGCTGTGAGCAGAGCTGTTCCAACACAACTGCTCTCAACGGTACAGCAGCCTCAGAGCTGCTGCTCACAGCTCTCAGCTGTTCCTTCACTCTGT
>NW_011205292.1:0-856 GCF_000146605.3 Meleagris gallopavo
GAGGAAACGAAACGCGGTGATTCAATACTGCCGGGTTGTTACGGGGTTCCTGCAGTCTGGGATTCTAGTCTGAGGACTGCATGAGGACGCTACGAGGATAGCAGCTCCTGTGAGTGTAAGTTCTGTTATGTCAGATTCGGTGATTGGTTCCCAGTTCCAGATTCTTTGTTTCTGTGATGATTCTGGGCTTCAAATGTGTGGTGGTGACTCTGATTCCTCACTAAGAGTACAGACCCCCAGACTTGTAGCTACGAAATACGATGCATTTCCACATCCACCCCTGTGCACAGTGTGTGGCATAGTTCTGAGTGCCTGACAAACCCAAGCAAAATCAATTTCTGTAGCTTATTTAAATATATATATATATGTATATTTGTTTTAGTTTCTGCTCCCTGTTCCATTTATTACGTTCTCCCTTGCTTCATATGAAACTTCCAACCTTGGCATTTTGCAGATAATACCTTTCCCCCTCTCATCCTTCGATGGCTCCTGATGGTCCCTTGTTTCTCAGTTATAATGGGCTCTCAGTGTCATGAGCCCGTTCGCGTAAGAATTTGGGAGTGGCGTTCACTCCATGAATCTTATCACAGTTAGTGTCCCTAGCTGCTATCATGCAGACTCCACCAACCTCCAACAGATAGATACAGCTACAATATACACCCCTAAGGTGGAAGCAGGAATGCATTTTTTGATGAGCATAGATATGCTGTAGTGATGCAACAGTGACTTAACAAGACTGGACATGGCTGGATGCACTTGGTTGTTTTCCACCTAGAGGACAGGTTACACACACCTACAGCACACAGCTCTCCTGCTGTGTCGTGAGGATCAGAGCGAACCCCATGGCTGTCTGAAC
>NW_011205293.1:0-501 GCF_000146605.3 Meleagris gallopavo
AATGGGCTCTCAGTGTCATGAGCCCGTTGCATAGAATTTGGGAGTGGCGTTCACTCCATGAATCTTATCACAGTTAGTGTCCCTAGTTGCTATCATGCAGACTCCACCAACCTCCAACAGATAGATACAGCTACAATATACACCCCTAAGGGGGAAGCAGGAATGCATTTTTTGATGAGCATAGATATGCTGTAGTGATGCAACAGTGACTTAACAAGACTGGACATGGCTGGATGCACTTGGTTGTTTTCCACCTAGAGGACAGGTTACACACACCTACAGCACACAGCTCTCCTGCTGTGTCGTGAGGATCAGAGCGAACCCCATGGCTGTCTGAACTCTTCCAACCACAGAGGTAAGGTTCCTCAGCACAGCTGGATCCACTCTTAGTCCCAGACGCGTTCAGGAGTTTGTGCCTAAGGGATCTCTTTTTTCATTCTTTTTTAATTCCTTTTTCATTCTTTTTTTTAATTTTCTTATTTTTTCTTTTTTTCTTTCTTT
>NW_011205294.1:0-1052 GCF_000146605.3 Meleagris gallopavo
TCTGGGTGAAAAGGTCTTATGTGGGGGGGAAAAGGTGAGGAATGTGTGAGAAAGCTGGTGTTTCTGGGAGTAAATGCCATCTTTTGGGGGCTAGAAATGGTCTTTCTGGTGGGATGTGCCACATCTTTGTGAGGCAATCGGTGTTTGTGAGGGCCAATGGCATATATTCAGGATCGAAATGGTCTTTCCGCAGTAAAAGTCCAAAAAGTCTGGGAGTAAGTGTCATGATGAGGAATGTAATGGAGTGTAATTGGGAGGAACTGGGAGGAATTTCTCGGAGTCGTGGTCTTTGTGGGTGCATATGTCCCATTTAGGGAAGGAAAGGAGTATTTCTTAGCAGAACTGCCATAGCATTTAGGGAAAAAAGTCCTATCCTTGGGAGAGAAGTGGTATTTGTGGGAGAAGATGTCCTATTCTTGGTTGCAAGTGTCCAATTTGGTCTTGTCATCTAGTCTTTTTGGGAGAAAAACGTGCGGTAGTTTGAAGAAGACAGGTATGCCTGGGAGAAAATATCATCTTTTTGGTAAGCACAGGCCCAATTTCCAAGTGAAATGTGGTTTTCTGGGAGAAAATGACAAGTACGTGGGGAGAAAAAGTGGGCAATTGTGGGAAAGACTGACTTCTCTTGGAGGGCAAGTGTGGCATTTTTGGTGTGAAAAGGGGTCCTTTGGGGAGAAAACGGGGTGTAGATGGGAGGAAATGTCCTGTTGAGGAGTGTCTAGCAGTATTTTTGAGAGAAAAGGGAAGGTACTTGTCAGAAAAGTGCTCTTTCTGGGAGAGAGTAGCATAGTTGGTTGGAAAATGCCACCCATTTGTGAGAAAGCTGCTTTGTTTCCGGGAGAAAATAGCATTCTTTGGGGAGAAGATGTCCTCTTTTGGATGGAAAAGAAGTATTTGTGGGAGAAGGTGTCCAAAGTTTGGGCCCAAGGTAGCATTACTGGGAGGTAATGTCATTGTATTGGAGAAGGGAGGTATTTCTTGGGGAGAATGTGTTCTTTTTGGAAGCCAACGGTGTACTTTGGGAGGAAAAAGCGGCCTTTCTGGGAGAAAGT
>NW_011205295.1:0-581 GCF_000146605.3 Meleagris gallopavo
TAGATGGGAGGAAATGTCCTCTTGAGGAGTGTCTAGCAGTATTTTTGAGAGAAAAGGGAAGGTACTTGTCAGAAAAGTGCTCTTTCTGGGAGAGAGTAGCATAGTTGGTTGGAAAATGCCACCCATTTGTGAGAAAGCTGCTTTGTTTCCGGGAGAAAATAGCATTCTTTGGGGAGAAGATGTCCTCTTTTGGATGGAAAAGAAGTATTTGTGGGAGAAGGTGTCCAAAGTTTGGGCCCAAGGTAGCATTACTGGGAGGTAATGTCATTGTATTGGAGAAGGGAGGTATTTCTTGGGGAGAATGTGTTCTTTTTGGAAGCCAACGGTGTACTTTGGGAGGAAAAAGCGGCCTTTCTGGGAGAAAGTGTCCTAGTTTGGGGAGAGACTGTCATAGTGCGGAGTGTAGTGTAGCAGATTAGGGGGAATTGGGAGGTATTCCTAAGAGAACTGTCATTTCTGGGTGAAAAAGGTCTTATGTGGGGGGGAAAAGGTGAGGGAATGTGTGAGAAAGCTGGTGTTTCTGGGAGTAAATGCCATGTTTGGGGGCTAGAAATGGTCTTTCTGGTGGGATGTGCCACATC
>NW_011205296.1:0-490 GCF_000146605.3 Meleagris gallopavo
TGTGTGAGAAAGCTGGTGTTTCTGGGAGTAAATGCCATCGTTTGGGGGCTAGAAATGGTCTTTCTGGTGGGATGTGCCACATCTTTGTGAGGCAAATCGGTGTTTGTGAGGGCCAATGGCATATATTCTGGATCGAAATGGTCTTTCCGCAGTAAAAGTCCAAAAGTCTGGGAGTAAGTGTCATGATGAGGAATGTAATGGAGTGTAATTGGGAGGAACTGGGAGGAATTTCTCGGAGTCGTGGTCTTTGTGGGTGCCTATGTCCCATTTAGGGAAGGAAAGGAGTATTTCTTAGCAGAACTGCCATAGCATTTAGGGAAAATGTCCTATCCTTGGGAGACAAGTGGTATTAGTGGGAGAAGATGTCCTATTCTTGGTTGCAAGTGTCCTACTTGGTCTTGTCATCTAGTCTTTTTGGGAGAAAACGTGCGGTAGTTTGAAGAAAACAGGTATGCCTGGGAGAAAATACCATCTTTTTGGAAGCACAGGC
>NW_011205297.1:0-482 GCF_000146605.3 Meleagris gallopavo
CACTGGAATGTGTGCTTGAGAGTCACTTCCAGGATGATCTGCTCCATGATCCGTGACCAGCACAGAGGTGAGACTGACATGCTGGTAGTTCCCCGCGTCACACTTTCTATCCTTCCTAAGAGGTGTGCTGTCACCTTTTTTCTCCTCACCAGGGACTTGACCTGACTGCCTCGACTTGTGAAATACCATGGAGAGTGGCTCGGTGACTGCAGCGGTGAATTCCCTCGGAACTCTGGGACTCATCTCGTCAGGACCCAAGGACTCCTGGATGTTTGGGTCCTCAGGTGGTCCAGAACCTGATCTCCCATGGCAGTGTGGGATGGGAAGGGGTCTGTGGGACTGAGGAAGCAATGGCAGTCCCCACTCACCAAACCAAGATGAGGGCTGTGCATCATGAGCAGTTCTCAGACAAGATGGAAGCCAAAATGGTGTTGGGTACCTGAGCCTTCTCTGGTGGTAAGCAACATGGTGCACAGAGTGCA
>NW_011205298.1:0-820 GCF_000146605.3 Meleagris gallopavo
CAACATGGTGCACAGAGTGCAGCCATGTGCTCCGAGCAAGGAGCACAGGTTTGTGCAAGAGGCCCGGATGCAGGGCAGTGCCTTCATGACTGTATTGTGTCCAACAGGTGGCAGCAGAGCTGCGGTGCTCCCAAGTGCCGTAACAACTGCCCGGAGAGATGTGTTGGTCTCTGTGGAAACAGCAAGGAACTGGAATGTGCATTTCCCGGCATGCCCCGGAACCTCACTTTGCTGACTGGTCATTGTCTGCCCAGCAGGTAAGGGCGATGCACAGCCGCCAGCGTTTACCCATTCCAGAGCCCGGCACAATAGGGTTCCCCCACGAGCTCTGAATTGCGCTTCATGGTGCCACAGAAGGCTGCCTATCCTCTTTGTTCTGTGTCTTGCTTGTCTCTGGTCTTGTCACTGTTTTCTACTATTACATTCTCTTGTCCTCCTATTTTTGTGTTCCTTGCCCCATTCTCTTGGCCTAATGACCCCTTGGCTTTGTGTTGCCACATTCATGTCGGCATTCAGTTTTGGCGTTCCCTGCCGTATTGTCTGGGCCGTCATCCTTGGCATTTCCTTCCATGTTCTCTTGGCCCTTGCCTTTGCCTGGGCATTCCCTTGCCCTCCTGTTTTTGTGGAACCCGCACCTGGGGCGGGGTGCAGCCCTGCGAGCACAGCTGGGGGCAGTTTGGCTGTGGAGTGGGGCAGAGCCAGGCTCCACCCCTCCCTGATCCCATGTAAGGGCTGGGAAGAGTAGGGGCAGCATGTGAACCTGGGGAGTGCTTCCTTTCGGAGTATGCCTTGTTCTTTGGTGATGGAGTGAGTGATTTTT
>NW_011205299.1:0-458 GCF_000146605.3 Meleagris gallopavo
TGCTAAAACAGAGAGAGCAGCTCCACAATGGAGGAGAAAAAAATAAAAAAATCACTCACTCCATCACCAAAGAACAAGGCATACTCCAAAGGAAGCACTCCCCAGGTTCACATGCTGCCCCTACTCTTCCCAGCCCTCACATGGGATCAGGGAGGGGTGGAGCCTGGCTCTGCCCCACTCCACAGCCAAACTGCCCCCAGCTGTGCTCGCAGGGCTGCACCCCGCCCCAGGAGCAGGTTCCACAAAAACAGGAGGGCAAGGGAATGCCCAGGCAAAGGCAAGGGCCAAGAGAACATGGAAGGAAATGCCAAGGATGACGGCCCAGACAATACGGCAGGGAACGCCAAAACTGAATGCCGACATGAATGTGGCAACACAAAGCCAAGGGGTCATTAGGCCAACAGAATGGGGCAAGGAACACACAAATAGGAGGACAAGAGAATGTAATAGTGAAAACA
>NW_011205300.1:0-649 GCF_000146605.3 Meleagris gallopavo
TTTTGCTTTGGTGAGGTGGGGACTGCCATTGCTTCCTCAGTCCCACAGACCCCTTCCCATCCCACACTGCCATGGGAGATCAGGTTCTGGACCACCTGAGGACCCAAACATCCAGGAGTCTTTGGGTCCTGACGAGATGAGTCCCAGAGTTCCGAGGGAATTCACCGCTGCAGTCACCGAGCCACTCTCCATGGTATTTCAGAAGTCGAGGCAGTCAGGTCAAGTCCCTGGTGAGGAGAAAAAAGGTGACAGCACACCTCTTAGGAAGGATAGAAAGTGTGACGCGGGCAACTACCAGCATGTCAGTCTCACCTCTGTGCTGGTCACGGATCATGGAGCAGATCATCCTGGAAGTGACTCTCAAGCACACATTCCAGTGCGTCACCACCCTGTGCGTGAAAAGCTGCCTCCTAATAACCAACCTAAACCTCCCCTGTCTCACTTGAAACCATTCCCTTGTCCTATCGCTATCCACCCTCCTAAACAGCCTTGCCCCCTCCTGCTTATGCGCTCCCTTCGAGTCTTGGAAGGCTGTCATGAGCTATCTCCAGAGCTTTCTCTTCTCCCACACAAACAATCCCAGTTCCCTCAACATTTCTTCTAAGAGAGGTGCTCCAGCCCTCTGATCATCTTCGTGGCCCTTCTCTGG
>NW_011205301.1:0-593 GCF_000146605.3 Meleagris gallopavo
GCTGCCTCCTAATAACCAACCTAAACCTCCCCTGTCTCACTTGAAAACCATTTCCCCTTGTCCTATCGCTATCCACCCTCCTAAACAGCCGTTGCCCCCTCCTGCTTATGCGCTCCCTTCGAGTCTTGGAAGGCTGTCATGAGCTATCTCCAGAGCTTTCTCTTCTCCCACAGAAACAATCCCAGTTCCCTCAACATTTCTTTCTAAGAGAGGTGCTCCAGCCCTCTGATCATCTTCGTGGCCCTTCTCTGGACCTGCTCCAAAAGCTCCACATCATTCCCGTACTGGAGCCCCAGGCCTGGACGCAGTGCTGCACATGGGGCCGCACCAGAGCCGAGTCGAGGGGGACAATCACCTCCCTCTCCCTGCTGGTCGCTCCTCTTTGAATGCAGCCCAGGATACAGTTGGCCTTCTGGGCTGCAAGTGCACACTACTGGCTTATGTCCAGCTCTTTGTCCACCAGGATCCCCGAGTCCTCCGCAGGGCTGCTCCCAAGGGCTTCTACGCCCAGTTGGTACAAGCATCTGGGTTTCCCCTTCATCAGGGACATCAACAGTGGGGTTGAGTGCACCCTAAGGACACCAAGCTGTGGG
>NW_011205302.1:0-395 GCF_000146605.3 Meleagris gallopavo
ACATTCGTGCGAAACTTCCTGTGCTGCAGCTTATGTCCGTTTCCCCTCGTCCTGTCTCCACGTACCACTGAAAAGAGACTGGCCTCAGCACTATGGCCGCCACACCTCAGATATTTATAAACCTGGATCAGGTCCCCTCTCAGTCGTCTTTTCTCAAGGCTAAACAGACCCAGTTCACTTAGCCTTTCTTCATAGGGGAGATGCGCCAGGCCCTTCACCATCTTTGTGGCCCTCCGCTGGACTCTTTCCAAGAGATCCCTGTCTTTTTTGTACTGGGGAGCCCAGAACTGGACACAGTACTCCAGATGAGGCCTTACCAGAGCAGAGTAGAGGGGGAGGATCACCTCCCTCGACCTGCTGGACAAGCTCTTTTAATGCACCCCAGAATGCCATTG
>NW_011205303.1:0-946 GCF_000146605.3 Meleagris gallopavo
TGCTGGACAAGCTCTTTTAATGCACCCCAGAATGCCATTGACCTTTTTGGCCATGAGGGCTCACTGCTGGCTCATGGCCAACCTGTCGTCCACCAGGACGCCCAGGTCCCCTCTCTGCCAGAGCTCCTTTCCAGCAGCTCATTCCCCAACCTGTATTGGTGCATGCAATTATTCCTCCCCTAGGTGTAAGACCCTACCCTTGCTTTTGTTGAACCTCATCCGGTTTCTTACTGCCCAGCTCTCCCAGCCCTGTCCCAGGTCTCGCTGAATGGCAGCACAGCCTTCAGGCGTGTCAGCCAATCCTCCCAACTTCGTATCATCAGCAAACTTGCTGAGGGTGGCCACTATCCCCTCATCAAGGTCATTGATGAAGATGTTGAACAAGACCGGACCCAGCACAGACCCCTGGGGGACACCACTGGTTCCAGGTCTCCAGCCAGACTCTGCACCACCAACGATGACCCTCTGCGCTCTGCCAGTCAGCCAGTTCTCAACCCACCTCACTGTCCACTCATCTATCCCGCACTTCCTCAGCTTTGTTATAAGGATGTCGTGGGAGACAGTATCAAATGCCTTTCTAAAATCAAGGTAGATTACATCTACCGCTCTTCTCCCCCATCCACCCAGCATGTGACAGCATCATAGAAGGCCACCAGGTTGGTCGAGCACGACCTCCCCTTGGTGAACCCATGCTGACTACTCCTGATAACCTCCTTTTCTCCCAGTTGTCTGGAGATGGCATCCAGCACAAGCTGTTCCATCACCTTTCCAGGGACAGAGGTGAGGCTGACAGGCCTATAATTACCCGGCTCTTCCTTCTTGCCCTTTTGAAGACCGGAGTGACATTGGCTATCCTCCAGTCTTCAGGGACCTCCCTCGTTGTCCAAGACCTCTCAAAAATGATGGAGAGCGGTTCGGCAATGACCTCCGCCAGCTCTCTCAGCAC
>NW_011205304.1:0-765 GCF_000146605.3 Meleagris gallopavo
AGAAAAAAGGTGACAGCACACCTCTTAGGAAGGATAGAAAGTGTGACGCGGGGAACTACCAGCATGTCAGTCTCACCTCTTGGGCTGGTCACGGATCATGGAGCAGATCATCCTGGAAGTGACTCTCAAGCACACATTCCAGTGCGTCACCACCCTGTGCGTGAAAAGCTGCCTCCTAATAACCAACCTAAACCTCCCCTGTCTCACTTGAAAACCATTTCCCCTTGTCCTATCGCTATCCACCCTCCTAAACAGCCGTTGCCCCCTCCTGCTTATGCGCTCCCTTCGAGTTTTGGAAGGCTGTCATGAGCTATCTCCAGAGCTTTCTCTTCTCCCACACAAACAATCCCAGTTCCCTCAACATTTCTTTCTAAGAGAGGTGCTCCAGCCCTCTGATCATCTTCGTGGCCCTTCTCTGGACCTGCTCCAAAAGCTCCACATCATTCCCGTGCTGGAGCCCCAGGCCTGGACGCAGTGCTGCACATGGGGCCGCACACCAGAGCCGAGTCGAGGGGGACAATCACCTCCCTCTCCCTGCTGGTCGCTCCTCTTTGAATGCAGCCCAGGATACAGTTGGCCTTCTGGGCTGCAAGTGCACACTACTGGCTTATGTCCAGCTCTTTGTCCACCAGGATCCCCGAGTCCTCCGCAGGGCTGCTCCCAAGGGCTTCTACGCCCAGTTTGTACAAGCATCTGGGTTTCCCCTTCATCAGGGACATCAACAGTGGGGTTGAGTGCACCCTAAGGACACCAAGCCTGTGGGGT
>NW_011205305.1:0-403 GCF_000146605.3 Meleagris gallopavo
AAACCTGAGATTTGTCGTAGAAACTCTCGTATTTCTGGGAGAAAGCGGGGATTTCTGGTAGAAAATATCATATTTCTGGGGAGAATACTGCAAACTTCGGGGAGAAAATGTCATATTTCGGGGAGAAAAGCTGGTATTCTGGGAGAAAATATATTTCTGAGAGAAAACTGCAATTTTGTGGAGAAAACGCCATGTTTCTGGTTGAAATATGGGATTTGTGGGAGAAAAGTGCAGTTCCTGGCAGAAAATGGCGTACTTTTGGGGAGAAGCGTGGAATTTCTGGGTGAAAATGGCGTATTTTTGCGAGATAACTGGTATTTCTGAGAGAAAATGTTATATTTTTGGGGAGAAAACTCCTATTTCTTGGAGAAAATGTCATATTTTGAGGATGAAAACTGGCATA
>NW_011205306.1:0-626 GCF_000146605.3 Meleagris gallopavo
GAAAGCAACGTGAGCACGAGGCACATCCGTCACCAAGCCCAAAGGACCTCAGCGAGTGTGTTAAACAGGACACGTCAGGGATCAACGTACCTCGGCACAAAGACTAAGCGTTGGATATTGGCATCCACCTCCGGCTGCGGTTTCCTGCTGTGTCCACAAAGACATTGCCTGAAGTACTGACACCACTCACAAGGGCCACACTTCCACGCTGCAACCGTTTGGGCACAGGACAACAAACGCAGAGACCACTCTCCAGTAGGGACAGCGGTGTCACTTACCCTGCTCCAGGGATCAGGGCACAGCCAATGCAGCAACTCAGGGGGCGCCACAAGGCCAACAGATCTAGTGAGGACTGGGCACATCTTGAAGGACTGGAGAGATCTTCGTGTCTAATAACGTCCACACCTTACCAAGGAACAGGACACGTTCAACTCGGGCAGCGCAAAACGCCTACAGAATGTGATGGTGGAGGCGCCAATCCTAGAAAGAAAGAAGAAAGCTTCACATACAGCACTGAACAATATCGCGGAAAAAAGAATACTAGTGAATCGAGAAACCCCAAGTCATGGACAGCACTCAGCACAAGCCTGTTTGGAAGCCTACCTCTTCTTTGGGCATCACACGTG
>NW_011205307.1:0-666 GCF_000146605.3 Meleagris gallopavo
TGACACCACTCACAAGGGCCACACTTCCACGCTGCAACCGTTTGGGCACAGGACAACAAACGCAGAGACCACTCTCCAGTAGGGACAGCGGTGTCACTTACCCTGCTCCAGGGATCAGGGCACAGCCAATGCAGCAACTCAGGGGGCGCCACAAGGCCAACAGATCTAGTGAGGACTGGGCACATCTTGAAGGACTGGAGAGATCTTCGTGTCTAATAACGTCCACACCTTACCAAGGAACAGGACACGTTCAACTCGGGCAGCCCAAAACGCCTACAGAATGTGATGGTGGAGGCGCCAATCCTAGAAAGAAAGAAGAAAGCTTCACATACAGCACTGAACAATATCGCAGAAAAAAGAATACTAGTGAATCGAGAAACCCCAAGTCATGGACAGCACTCAGCACAAGCCTGTTTGGGAGCCTACCTCTTCTTTGGGCATCACACGTGGTCAGAAGGGTGCATTTGGATCCAGGAAACTCCAACGAAGCGCCAACGGGCAACATGGAAAAAAAGAAGAAAAACAGATCAAAAGGGTAGAAAACGCTGCTGAATCCAAACAGAAAAGAAGACAACGTTGTCACATGGCACTGACATTCCATCAGCACTGGGGAGACCTGAAGATAGGAAAGGAAAAGCACCCAGTGAAAGCAACGTGAGCACAAGG
>NW_011205308.1:0-1107 GCF_000146605.3 Meleagris gallopavo
GGAGTGTAATTGGGAGGAACTGGGAGGAATTTCTCGGAGTCGTGGTCTTTGTGGGTGCATATGTCCCATTTAGGGAAGGAAAGGAGTATTTCTTAGCAGAACTGCCATAGCATTTAGGGAAAATGTCCTATCCTTGGGAGACAAGTGGTATTAGTGGGAGAAGATGTCCTATTCTTGGTTGCAAGTGTCCTACTTGGTCTTGTCATCTAGTCTTTTTGGGAGAAAACGTGCGGTAGTTTGAAGAAAACAGGTATGCCTGGGAGAAAATACCATCTTTTTGGAAGCACAGGCCCAATTTCCAAGTGAAATGTGGTATTTCTGGGAGAAAATGACAAGTACGTGGGAGAAAAAGTGGACAATTGTGGGAAAGACCAACTTCTCTTGGAGGGCAAGTGTGGTATTTTTGGTGTGAAAAGGGGTCCTTTGGGGAGAAAACGGGGTGTAGATGGGAGAAAATGTCCTGTTGAGGAGTGTCTAGCAGTATTTTTGAGAGAAAAGGGAAGGTACTTGTCAGAAAAGTGCTCTTTCTGGGAGAGAGTAGCATAGTTGGTTGGAAAATGCCACTCATTTGTGAGAAAGCTGCTTTGTTTCCGGGAGAAAATAGCATTCTTTGGGGAGAAGATGTCCTCTTGTGGATGGAAAAGTAGTACTTGTGGGAGAAGCTGTCCAATGTTTGGGCCCAAGGTAGCATTACTGGGAGGCAATGTCATTGTATTGGAGAAGGGTGGTATTTCTTGGGGAGAATGTGTTCTTTTTGGAAGCCAACGGTGTACTTTGGGGGGAAAAAGCGTCCTTTCTGGGAGAAAGTGTCCTAGTTTGGGGAGAAAGTGTCATAGTGCGGAGTGTGGTGTAGCAGATTAGGGGGAATTGGGAGGTATTCCTAAGAGATCTGTCATTTCTGGGTGAAAAGGTCTTATGTGGGGGGGAAAAGGTGAGGAATGTGTGAGAAAGCTGGTGTTTCTGGGAGTAAATGCCATCTTTTGGGGGCTAGAAATGGTCTTTCTGGTGGGATGTGCCACATCTTTGTGAGGCAATCGGTGTTTGTGAGGGCCAATGGCATATATTCTGGATCGAAATGGTCTTTCCGCAGTAAAATGCCAAAAGTCT
>NW_011205309.1:0-926 GCF_000146605.3 Meleagris gallopavo
GTGTACTTTGGGGGAAAAAGCGTCCTTTCTGGGAGAAAGTGTCCTTGTTTGGGGAGAAAGTGTCATAGTGCGGAGTGTGGTGTAGCAGATTAGGGGGAATTGGGAGGTATTCCTAAGAGATCTGTCATTTCTGGGTGAAAAGGTCTTATGTGGGGGGAAAAGGTGAGGAATGTGTGAGAAAGCTGGTGTTTCTGGGAGTAAATGCCATCTTTTGGGGGCTAGAAATGGTCTTTCTGGTGGGATGTGCCACATCTTTGTGAGGCAATCGGTGTTTGTGAGGGCCAATGGCATATATTCTGGATCGAAATGGTCTTTCCGCAGTAAAATGCCAAAAGTCTGGGAGTAAGTGTCATGATGAGGAATGTAATGGAGTGTAATTGGGAGGAACTGGGGAGGAATTTCTCGGAGTCGTGGTCTTTGTGGGTGCATATGTCCCATTTAGGGAAGGAAAGGAGTATTTCTTAGCAGAACTGCCATAGCATTTAGGGAAAATGTCCTATCCTTGGGAGACAAGTGGTATTAGTGGGAGAAGATGTCCTATTCTGGTTGCAAGTGTCCTATTTGGTCTTGTCATCTAGTCTTTTGGGAGAAACGTGCGGTAGTTTGAAGAAAACAGGTATGCCTGGGAGAAAAATATCATCTTTTTGGAAGCACAGGCCCAATTTCCAAGTGAAATGTGGTATTTCTGGGAGAAAATGACAAGTACGTGGGAGAAAAGTGGACAATTGTGGGAAAGACTGACTTCTCTTGGAGGGCAAGTGTGGTATTTTTGGTGTGAAAAGGGGTCCTTTGGGGAGAAAACGGGGTGTAGATGGGAGCAAATGTCCTCTTGAGGAGTGTCTAGCAGTATTTTTGAGAGAAAAGGGAAGGTACTTGTCAGAAAAAGTGCTCTTTCTGGGAGAGAGTAGCATAGTTGGTTGGAAAAT
>NW_011205310.1:0-525 GCF_000146605.3 Meleagris gallopavo
TTAGAAATACAAGAGGAAAGCCAATGAATTCAATACCCTAGCATGGCAAAGCAAAGAATCCTAGCAAAGTAAAGAGAGAACAAAGCTCACCAGTGCTTAACAATGGAAAGAAAGAACCAAAATTTAACAGCAATGCAAGGCCAGCATACTAACAATAACCAAAGAGCAAACCAAAGCCAGGAAAAACCAGCCAAAGAAAAGAAAGAGTAAGTAATAAAAAGCCAAGGAGAGCAAAGCAAAATCACTTGAAATCCTCACAAACAAAGGGGAATACGCTCAGGAAAGGAAAAAGCAGTTCCAAGAATAGAAACAAAAGGGAAAATAAAACAAACCCTGGAAAAAAAACCCCAAATAGCATTGCAATGCAGAAGGAGCAGGAAACCAAGGCAGAGACCACAGAAAAACAACATGGAAAACAAACCGAGGAAACCAACATCAACCCATGCAGCAGCAGCAGCCTCTGAAGCAACATGAAAATAGACAAAAAAAATAACAAGGTCATGGCAAAGCACAGATGACCACCGA
>NW_011205312.1:0-584 GCF_000146605.3 Meleagris gallopavo
TTTGCTGGTTTAACAGTGTTTATGTCCAAGTGTGATGATTCATGAAGATTTAACCCCATTGACGTCTCAGGTAGCTAACTGAGACAACAAAAGTCATAAATGGTGCTCTGCGAATTTAGCTAGCCAACCTAATTTTGTGACAGACAAGCGCCAGAAATACAGAACAAAGGAGAGTATATAGTCAGAATAGATTAGTGAGATTTCATCTTTTGGTTTCAGGTTAAGTTTATTGACTCCGCTGTCTTTTAAAACCTCCTCCCAAAGTTACAATTCTAACTTCCTGTGTTGATACTAGCAACTCTGAAGCTATATAAGCTGAAAATATGTTTTTCCTCCATAAAATTCATTGCCTATTGATCATCAGCACCAGGACAGAGAGATGCTGTAGGATGTGGTAGTTGTCCATGTGTATGTTAGCTCTGACTTAAATCAGATAAGCTAAACTGATCATAAGACCCAAGTTTTTTTGTTTGTTTTTGCATGTATACGTACGCATACTTGTATAAAAATTGGAGTACCTTTTTGCAATATTAAAATAAAAAACATCTCCCTTGCTCTCACACTTAATAACTGTGAGGGTATTG
>NW_011205313.1:0-673 GCF_000146605.3 Meleagris gallopavo
CAACCTAATTTTGTGACAGACAAGCGCCAGAAATACAGAACAAAGGAGAGTATATAGTCAGAATAGATTAGTGAGATTTCATCTTTTGGTTTCAGGTTAAGTTTATTGACTCCGCTGTCTTTTAAAACCTCCTCCCAAAGTTACAATTCTAACTTCCTGTGTTGATACTAGCAACTCTGAAGCTATATAAGCTGAAAATATGTTTTTCCTCCATAAAATTCATTGCCTATTGATCATCAGCACCAGGACAGAGAGATGCTGTAGGATGTGGTAGTTGTCCATGTGTATGTTAGCTCTGACTTAAATCAGATAAGCTAAACTGATCATAAGACCCAAGTTTTTTTGTTTGTTTTTGCATGTATACGTACGCATACTTGTATAAAAATTGGAGTACCTTTTTGCAATATTAAAATAAAAAACATCTCCCTTGCTCTCACACTTAATAACTGTGAGGGTATTGTCTTCAGTATAATCAACATACTTCTAAACTCTGATCAATTTTTTAATTTCAGTATATTCAAATTTATCTCACTGTGTATTTTTTTTCTTTTTTTCCTATGGAAAGTATTTTAAATTCTTCAAACTTTGCTCAGGAACAAATCACAAAAGCAGATGAGAACTTCAAATAAGCAACCGAACAAAAAACCCCACTCACTTGGAAAAGCAAAAATTA
>NW_011205314.1:0-417 GCF_000146605.3 Meleagris gallopavo
GTTGAGTTTGGATTGCAGGGAGTCTCTCTCAATTCGGAGGGCATCTCTCTCAGATTGGAGGCTGTTTCTCTCGACCAGGAGACTCTCTCGCTCATTTTGCACTGTTTCCCTGAGACCCTCCTTTTCAATTTCACAAAATCTCTCTCCCTCTCCAGGATAGTATTGAATAAGGCCCGGTAAGCATTAGCCAGGCCCCAAATAATTTGGGCCTCCTCAGATCTTCCTGAGCCGCGACATTCCTGTCTCAAATATCTGTTTAAATTTCAGGGTCTTTCAGGTGTTCTGGAGTAAAGTTCCATGACACCGAAGATTTCCATCTCTCTAAAGTCTCCCCAGGCCTCTCCACATTCCCTGCCACTCAGTATTTACTGGTTTTGGGCAGACTTCCTCAAAATATAATAAATACTAATAATAAGT
>NW_011205315.1:0-551 GCF_000146605.3 Meleagris gallopavo
TTTTGCACTGTTTCCCTGAGACCCTCCTTTTCAATTTCACAAACTCTCTCCCTCTCCAGGATAGTATTGAATAAGGCCCGGTAAGCATTAGCCAGGCCCCAAATAATTTGGGCCTCCTCAGATCTTCCTGAGCCGCGACATTCCTGTCTCAAATATCTGTTTAAATTTTCAGGGTCTTTCAGGTGTTCTGGAGTAAAGTTCCATGACACCGAAGATTTCCATCTCTCTAAAGTCTCCCCCAGGCCTCTCCACATTCCCTGCCACTCAGTATTTACTGCTTTTGGGGCAGACTTCCTCAAAATATAATAAATACTAATAATAAGTGAAATGGTGAGCAGTACATTCACAGAGATGAATAACGTGATCAGGTGAGCATTGAAAATCTGCATAAAGAATTCAAAGGAGAGGCTGGAAACCTGCTTAAGAATCCCAACCTGTAAAATTAGCAGCTCCCTCTGGAATGGTATGCCACACAATATGCAGATGCCACATAGTTATTTCCATCCATGTATCAATTGACTATATATACCTATTGCTCCATAGAGCAAAGG
>NW_011205316.1:0-1322 GCF_000146605.3 Meleagris gallopavo
CGGGGAACTACCAGCATGTCAGTCTCACCTCTGGGCTGGTCACGGATCATGGAGCAGATCATCCTGGAAGTGACTCTCAAGCACACATTCCAGTGCGTCACCACCCTGTGTGTGAAAAGCTGCCTTCTAATAACCAACCTAAACCTCCCCTGTCTCACTTGAAAACCATTTCCCCTTGTCCTATCGCTATCCACCCTCCTAAACAGCCGTTGCCCCCTCCTGCTTATGCGCTCCCTTCGAGTCTTGGAAGGCTGTCATGAGCTATCTCCAGAGCTTTCTCTTCTCCCACAGAAACCAATCCCCAGTTCCCTCAACATTTCTTTCTAAGAGAGGTGCTCCAGCCCTCTGATCATCTTCGTGGCCCTTCTCCGGACCTGCTCCAAAGCTCCACATCATTCCTGTGCTGGAGCCCCAGGCCTGGACGCAGTGCTGCACATGGGGGCCGCACCAGAGCCGAGCCGAGGGGGGACAATCACCTCCCTCTCCCTGCTGCTCGCTCCTCTTTGAATGCAGCCCAGGATACAGTTGGCCTTCTGGGCTGCAAGTGCGCACTACTGGCTTATGTCCAGCTCTTTGTCCACCAGGACCCCCGAGTCCGCCGCAGGGCTGCTCCCAAGGGCTTCTACGCCCAGTTTGTACAAGCATCTGGGTTTCCCCTTCATCAGGGACATCAACAGTGGGGTTGAGTGCACCCTAAGGACACCAAGCTGTGGGCTGCAGTGACACAGCAGAGGGACGGGATGCCATCCACAGAGACCTCAACAGGCTGAGCAGTGGCCACAAATCCAAGTGCAGGGTCAGTAGCTGGGATGAGGGAACACCCACCACCAAAACATGCTAGGGGATGAAAGGACTGAGCGTAGTCCTGCTCCATAAGGCCTGGGAGTACTGGTGGGTGGGAGCTGGACACAAGCTTCCTGGGCTGCATCCAAAGATGCGCAGTCAGCGGGCGAAGGGAGGAGATCCCCATCCCTCTGCTCTGCGCTGGTCAGGCCTCACCTGCAGTGCTGCGTCCAGATGTGGAGTCCTCAGTGCAGGGAGACATGGAGCTGTGCGAGTGCATCCAGAGTACAGCCACAAACACGAACCCAAGGATGGAACCCCTCTCCTGTAAGCAAGGAGAGCTGGGCTGTTCAGCCTCCTGGAGAAGTGAAGGCTCCAAGGGAACCTGGTAACAGCCTTTCAATACCTAAAGGAAAGAACAAGGGAAAATGGAGGTGAAATCTAAGGAAAATGTCTTGTACAGTGAGGGTGCTGAGGCAGCGGCACAGGTTGCCAGAGACATGGTGGATGTGCTGGCCCTTTCAAGGTGAGCCTGGCTC
>NW_011205317.1:0-489 GCF_000146605.3 Meleagris gallopavo
ACAGATGACCACCGAGTGTGCAGGAGGCCAAAATCTTGGCATCCGTGCCCGGGAGGAGGAAAGGGTAGCTACTGGGCATGCTGCTGCCTCCACCACACATGCACCTGCAGGGTCGCCAGCCCAGAAGGAGTCTGTGGCTGCCAGTCGGAACAAAACACCTCTCTGGAGGAAGGCAAAGCACTGGCAGTCATGCCAAGGAGGAGGGAAGGGTAGCTACCGGGCATGGATCCACCCAGCCAGCAGAGCAAAAGCCTCCAGGCCAGCACAAGGCAAGAGGCAAGGATGCCCACGAGGCCTGGACCCACCTGGGAAACCGAGAAGGAGCTGCAAATGCAGCAAGCACTGCACAAAAGCCTCGAGAGCTGCCTGCACTTCCAGAAGCCTGGAAAGGAAAAACACAACAGTCAAGGCCGAGAGACAGCATCAGGTAAGTGAAGGCAAGCTAAGAGGAATGGCATGGGTAAGGACGACAAGGAAGGCAAAGCAAGG
>NW_011205318.1:0-485 GCF_000146605.3 Meleagris gallopavo
CAAACATACTCTGAACAAGGAAAGGAATGCTTGCAGCAAGGAACGAGATCACGCAAAGAAAGCAGCAGGAAAGACAAAGAACCCACAAATAGGAAACAAAGACAATGCAAAGCAAACAAAAAAAGCCTACACTACAAGAAAAAAATAAAAGTAAAAAAAAAAAGACAAAACAAAACAAGGAATGAAAACAAAGCAAAGCAAAACCAGGTCGAGAAATACAAGAGGAAAGCCAATGAATTCAATACACTAGCATGGCAAAGCAAAGAATCCTAGCAAAGTAAAGAGAGAACAAAGCTCACCAGTGCTTAACAATGGAAAGGAAGAAAGAAAATTTAACTGCAATGCATGGCCAGAATACTAACAAAAAACAAAGAGCAAACCAAAGCCAGGAAAAACTAGGAAAAGGAAAGAACGAGAATGGAAAAAAAGCCAAGGAGAGCAAAGCAAAATCACTTGAAATCCTCACAAACAGAGGGGAATACGCT
>NW_011205319.1:0-1155 GCF_000146605.3 Meleagris gallopavo
GCACCAAGGAACAAGATCACGCAAAGAAAGCAGCAGGAAAGACAAAGAACCCCACAAATAGGAAACAAAGACAATGCAAAGCAAACAAAAAAGCCTCACTACAGAAAAAAATAAAAGTAAAAAAAAAAGAACAAAACAAAACAAGGAATGAAAACAAAGCAAAGCAAAACCAGGTCGAGAAATACAAGAGGAAAGCCAATGAATTCAATACACTAGCATGGCAAAGCAAAGAATCCTAGCAAAGTAAAGAGAGAACAAAGCTCACCAGTGCTTAACAATGGAAAGGAAGAAAGAAAATTTAACTGCAATGCATGGCCAGAATACTAACAAAAAACAAAGAGCAAACCAAAGCCAGGAAAAACTAGGAAAAGGAAAGAACGAGAATGGAAAAAAAAGCCAAGGAGAGCAAAGCAAAATCACTTGAAATCCTCACAAACAGAGGGGAATACGCTCAGGAAAGGAAAAAGCAGTTCCAAGAATAGAAACAAAAGGGAAAATAAAGCAACCCTGGAAAAAAACCCAATGCATTGCAATGCAGAAGGAGCAGGAAACCAAGGCAGAAACCACAGAAAAACAACATGGAAAACCAACGGACGAAACCAACATCAACCCATGCAGCAGCAGCAGCCTCTGAAGCAACATGAAAATGCAAAAAAATACAAGGTCATGGCAAAGCACAGATGACCACCGAGTGTGCAGGAGGCCAAAATCTTGGCATCCGTGCCCGGGAGGAGGAAAGGGTAGCTACTGGGCATGCTGCTGCCTCCACCACACATGCACCTGCAGGGTCGCCAGCCCAGAAGGAGTCTGTGGCTGCCAGTCGGAACAAAACACCTCTCTGGAGGAAGGCAAAGCACTGGCAGTCATGCCAAGCAGGAGGGAGGGGTAGCTACCGGGCATGGATCCACCCAGCCAGCAGAGGAAAAGCCTCCAGGCCAGCACAAGGCAAGAGGCAAAGATGCCCACGAGGCGGGGACCCACCTGAAAATACGAGAAGGAGCTGCAAATGCAGCAAGCACTGCACAAAAGCCTCGAGAGCTGCCTGCACTTCCAGAAGCCTGGAAAGGAAAAACACAACAGTCAAGGCACAGAGGACAGCATCAGGTAAGTGAAGGCAAGGTCAGAGGAATGACATGGGCAAGGAGACAAGGGAGG
>NW_011205320.1:0-488 GCF_000146605.3 Meleagris gallopavo
GTGGGAATGTGAGGATGCCACGTGCAGGCTTCAGGATGCTCCCCTCCATCCTCCTTCCGAGCTGATCTTCATGCAAGGACAAATAAATGACCAGAATATTGACCAGTGTAAAGGGGGTAATTGACAAGGGGGTAATTAAACAATTAAGAGGCTATGGTTGTAAAACAGTCATCAGAGAGTTATGATCAAACACTTGTTAAGAAAGCAACGGTTAGAAGGCAATTAACCAATGAAGATATTTGTGTCTGGGCGGCAAAGATTTGTGCTTACTTGGTATCTGTGTGATTAGTGAAGAAAGAGTGTGAACCTGCAGTACTCAGCCAGGGAGGAACCTGGGCAGGAAGAGATCAGCGTCGGGCAATAGGGCATAAAAGACGTAGCACTGTTTCTCGGGCGCTCCTGCTTGCAGGACGCCCGCCATTGCAATCGCGAATAAAATCTGCTTTACGAGAGAAACCGTCCTGGAAAATTATTTGGATATTTCCACC
>NW_011205321.1:0-884 GCF_000146605.3 Meleagris gallopavo
ATGAGAGATCACAGAATCCTAGAATGGTCTCAGTTGCAAAGGACCACAATGCTCATCCAGTTCCAACCCCTGCTATGTGCAGAGTTGCCAACCACCAAACAAACCAGGCTGCCCAGAGCCACATCCAGCCTGGCCTTGAATGCCTCCAGGGATGGGGCATCCACAACCTCCTTGGGCAACCTGTTCCAGTGCCTCACCACCCTCTGGTGAAAAACTTCTTCCTAATGGAAGAAGATGATGGCTTGAGATGATTGCTTAGCCTACTGTTCTCAGAATTCTCATTGAGAATTGCTGTTGGCTGAGTAAGAGCAGAGACTGCATGCTAAAGCAGCTCAATGCTCTCAGCTAACCGTGGAAACCTGTCTTTCGAGCGGCTCCCATGCATCATCAGCTGCCATTCTGAACCCCACTTTGCAAAACAGCAAAACTTCTACTGCAAATGGCCACAGTCACCAAAGCTCTGCCCACTATCCAGGTACGAGCCTTCTCCCTCCTGTTTTCCATCATAGCCCGTATTTCTGCTCCTAAAAACAGAACCCGTCTTTGACAGCCAAAACACAAACCAATACGTCACTTCTCACCGCTCCCTCCTGCACCCCAAAAGGAATGGTGACCTGACATCCCCTACAGCACTGCATCCACTCAGAAGGAACATCCAACCTTTATTCTTTCTTCATGACAGAGAACTGCAGAAACTCCCTTCTGCGTGGCAGTAAGGACGGGCCATCCCCATCGCGTCCCTCTGTGCGCTGAAAGCTCTGTTGGGTCTCTGGCAGCCTGCTGGCTGCTGCTCACAAACACGGGGAACTGCACCACACTGCTTCTAAAGAGAGAAAGGAAGAAACGGTGCTGGGAACGGGCAGCCAAGGTTTGCAGAGAGGTTC
>NW_011205322.1:0-627 GCF_000146605.3 Meleagris gallopavo
CTTTACTTTGCTAGGATTCTTTGCTTTGCCATGCTAGTGTATTGAATTCATTGGCTTTCCTCTTGTATTTCTCATCCTCGCTTGGCTTTGCTTCGTTTACATTCCTTGTTTTGTTTTGTCTTTTTTATTTTATTTTTCTGTAGTGAGTTTTTTGTTTGCTTTGCATTGTCTTTGTTTCCTATTTGTGTATTCTTTGTCTTTCCTGCTCCTTTCTTTGCGTGATCTTGTTCCTTGCTGCAAGCATTCCTTTCCTGTTCAGAGTATGTTTCTTGGCTTTGCTTTTCAGTTGCTCCTTTGCTTTTCCATTCTTTGCCTTGCCTTGCTTTGCCTCCCTTGTCTCCTTGCCCATGCCATTCCTCTGACCTTGCCTTCACTTACCTGATGCTGTCTCTGTGCCTTGACTGTTGTGTTTTTTCCTTTCCAGGCTTCTGGAAGTGCAGGCAGCTCTCGGCTTTCGTGCAGTGCTTGCTGCATTTGCAGCTCCTTCTCGGTTTCCCAGGTGGGTCCCCGCCTCGTGGGCATCCTTGCCTCTTGCCTTGTGCTGAACGGTCGGCTTTTCCTCTGCTGGCTGGGTGGATCCATGCCCAGTAGCTACCCTTCCCTCCTCCTTGGCATGACTGCCAGTGC
>NW_011205323.1:0-565 GCF_000146605.3 Meleagris gallopavo
CTGGTGTGAATGACTCTGACTGATCACTGCAGGAATAAGAAACTTGAGGTTAATCTGTTTTGGTCATCTCTAGCAGCAGACACGCGCACACCACATTGCCCTGGGCAGAAGAAAATAACATCGAATGGCGATTCCACCTGCCGTATAATCCGACAGGGGCAGGCCTCATTGAATGTTATAACGGTATTCTTAAGGCTGCCTTGAAGACAGACTCCCAGTCCCTGCAGGGGTGGACAAAATGACTGTATGAAACCTTGAGGGACCTGAATGAAAGACCCTGGGATGGCAGACCCAGTGCCCTGAGAATGTTGCAGGCAACGTGGGCCACCCCACTTAGGATCCAAATTACGGGCACTGATCATCAGGTAAGACCCAGATTGGTAATGAAAATCATCTTCTGCTCCCTGCCCCTGAGAATTTAGATCCAGGCACCCATAGAATAAAATGGCCGTGGAAGGTGCAGGTAGGACCCAGGTGGTGTGGCCTACTTGCACCTTGGGGGAGATTGCTGGAGGTGGGAAAAGGTATTTTTTGAGTAACTTTTCTTAGTTCTTAGTCCTATCTG
>NW_011205324.1:0-507 GCF_000146605.3 Meleagris gallopavo
CCACTCCCAGACCCCACGTTCCGCCCTACAAAGGCCCCCTTTCCAGCCCTCGAGTTCCCCTCCATGACGTACCCCTCCATCCTCAGGCCCCCTTTTTGCTCACAGAAGCCTCGTTCTGCTCTTTTCCCCCTCACAACCCCCTCTGTCCATCCTCAGAGCCCCTTTCCACGCCATAGAAGCCCCCCACAGCCCCTCGGTTTCCCCCTTGCAACCTTTCTCCGCCTCCAGCCCCTCTTTTCACGTGGCAGAAGCCCCGCTCACACCTTTTCCCTCACAGATTCCCCCGCGAGCCCCCTATCCAGGCCTGGAATCACGCGGAAGAATGTGGAGATGTCGTGGAGGGGTTTGGGGCACCCAGATGGTGCGCAGGTGGGTCCAGGGGGTGCTTGGATTGGTCCAGAAGGGTGTGCAGAAGTGGCGGAGGTGTCGTGGGGGTGTGCAGGTTGCATTCCAAGGAAAGGAAAGGAAAGGAAACGGCAGGGAAGGGAAGGGAAGGGAAGGGAAGGG
>NW_011205325.1:0-368 GCF_000146605.3 Meleagris gallopavo
ACATTTTGTTCCAGAAATACCAGTTTTCTCACCCAAAACACGTTTCCTACCAGAAATACAAGGATTCTCCCCCAAGAATGTGACATTTTCTGCCAGGAATTGCAGTTTTCTCCCAGAAATATCCCATTTTCTCACAGAATACCGGTTTTCCCTCCGAAAATAGGACATCTTCTCTCAGAAACGGCAGTTTCCCCCCCCAAAATACGCCATTTTCACCCAGAAATTGCAGTATTCTCCCCTGAAATATCACGTTTTCTTCCAGAATAGCAGATTTCTCCATGAAATATGACATTTTGGAACAGAAATACCAGTTCTCTCACAACAAAATCAGCGTTTTCTACCAGAAATACCAGTTTTCTCCCGGAAAT
>NW_011205326.1:0-640 GCF_000146605.3 Meleagris gallopavo
CCCTGAAATATCACGTTTTCTCCAGAAATAGCAGATTTCTCCTTGAAATATGACATTTTGGAACAGAAATACCAGTTCTCTCACAACAAAATCAGCGTTTTCTACCAGAAATACCAGTTTTCTCCCGGAAATACGGCATTTAACTCTCAGAAATGGCAGTTTTCTCCCCCAAATATGGTATTTTCTCCAACAAGTGACAGTTTTATCACAAAAATACGACATTTTCCACCACAAATACCAGTTTTCTCCCAAAAACATGCCATTTTTCTGCCAGGAACTGCAGTTTCCTCCCACAAATACCATTTTTCAACCAGAAACAGGACATTTTCTCCCAGAAATACCAGCTTTCTCCCAGAAATAGGACGTTTTGTACCAGAAATGCCAGTTTTCTCACCAAAAACTCAGCGTTTCCTACCAGAAATACCAGTTTTCGCCCGCAAGTAGGCCATTTTCTCTCAGAAATGCCAGTTTTCTCCCCCAACATGACGTTTTCTCCCAGGAATTGCACCTTTCTTCCTGAAATATTACATTTTCTCACCAAAAATACCAGTTGTCTCCCCAACAATATGGCAATATCTCCCAGAAATACCGGTTTTCTCACCCAAGACACAACGTTTCCTACCAGAAATACCAGGATTCT
>NW_011205327.1:0-349 GCF_000146605.3 Meleagris gallopavo
CAATGAAATGGCACTGAAGTGGGCAAGGAAAGCTCTCCAAGGAATTACAAAGCCACGACTTACCCATGCCATCCGCCCGAGTTTCAGTCTCGGGACTCAGAGGGGAAGCTGGATCACCTCCTCCACTCGCGTCTGCAAACAAACGCAGGACAGAGCAACTCTCATGAAACATCCTCCCAGTCGGAGTGGCACAGGACGCAGTTAAAGCAGGGGATTCCTTCAGGACAACCGTTCTCTCCCTTCCGCACAGGAGCGCCTTGGAAACAGTTCCCGGGTACGTGCAGGGGCACCACGATCGTAAAAAACTTACACCGTGTGCAGCTGCCCAGAGGAACGCCCTCCTGGAGCT
>NW_011205328.1:0-433 GCF_000146605.3 Meleagris gallopavo
ATGGCACTGAAGTGGGCAAGGAAAGCTCTCCAAGGAATTACAAAGCCACGACTTACCCATGCCATCCGCCCGAGTTTCAGTCTCGGGACTCAGAGGGGAAGCTGGATCACCTCCTCCACTCACGTCTGCAAACAAACGCAGGACAGAGCAACTCTCATGAAACATCCTCCCAGTCGGAGTGGCACAGGACGCAGTTAAAGCAGGGGATTCCTTCAGGACACCGTTCTCTCCCTTCCGCACAGGAGCGCCTTGGAAACAGTTCCCGGCTACGTGCAGGGGCACCACGATCGTACAAAACTTACACCGTGTGCAGCTGCCCAGAGGAACGCCCTCCTGGAGCTCACCCCTAAACTCAACGCACGGTGCCCGCTGGCTCTGCAGAAGGCACCGGGAGCAGCTCAGGGCTGCAGTGGCCGGCAAAGACAGCTGTGCA
>NW_011205329.1:0-513 GCF_000146605.3 Meleagris gallopavo
GTGAATACGACGTCTCTGCCTTCATTTCGAGCGGCAATTCTTTTTTGGTGTTGTTCTCCATGGCTACGCTTGTGCATGCTCGGAGGAAAAGAGTGGAGAGCAAAACCCTCTCTAATAAGGCTGTTGGAAGTTCGGGGAGCGACATTTGTTTCGCTCCCAGGGAGAGAGAGCGTGACAGAAAGTGGGGAGCGATCCTTTCTGGCCTGCCGGAGAAAAACCTCCCTACGGAGGTAGTGCAGGAGGCTGAATTCGCACGTTCTCGGCATCGGAATTGCACTGCTTCGCTCTCATGCGTAGAAAGCGGCACTCGCGCTGAACCGCTCCGGAGAGTTTGCCGACGCTGGTCGAGAAATCGCGCTTCTCCCCGAGTGCCGCTTTCAGCCGTCAGCAGCGCTCTCGTGTTTCTCACTTGCCGAGAACGGGCGACTTGTGCCTGCTGCTTTTCTCCGACGCGCGAGCGGTCTCGCGTCCGCACGTCGGAGAGGAGCGGTTTGCACTTCGCCTTGGGTCCAT
>NW_011205330.1:0-536 GCF_000146605.3 Meleagris gallopavo
GGCTACGCTTGTGCATGCTCGGAGGAAAAGAGTGGAGAGCAAAACCCTCTCTAATAAGGCTGTTGGAAGTTCGGGGAGCGACATTTGTTTCGCTCCCAGGGAGAGAGAGCGTGACAGAAAGTGGGGAGCGATCCTTTCTGGCCCTGCCGGAGAAAAAACCTCCCTACGGAGGTAGTGCAGGAGGCTGAATTCGCACGTTCTCGGCATCGGAATTGCACTGCTTCGCTCTCATGCGTAGAAAGCGGCACTCGCGCTGAACCGCTCCGGAGAGTTTGCCGACGCTGGTCGAGAAATCGCGCTTCTCCCCGAGTGCCGCTTTCAGCCGTCAGACAGCGCTCTCGTGTTTCTCACTTGCCGAGAACGGGCGACTTGTGCCTGCTGCTTTTCTCCGACGCGCGAGCGGTCTCGTGTCCGCACGTCGGAGAGGAGCGGTTTGCACTTCGCCTTGGGTCCATGCAGAATGCACTAGGCCTAGCTGTGAATACGACGTCTCTGCCTTCATTTCGAGCGGCAATTCTTTTTTGGTGTTGTTCTCC
>NW_011205331.1:0-746 GCF_000146605.3 Meleagris gallopavo
CCCAGGGAGAGAGAGCGTGACAGAAAGTGGGGAGCGATCCTTTCTGGGCCCTGCCGGAGAAAAAACCTCCCTACGGAGGTAGTGCAGGAGGCTGAATTCGCACGTTCTCGGCATCGGAATTGCACTGCTTCGCTCTCATGCGTAGAAAGCGGCACTCGCGCTGAACCGCTCCGGAGAGTTTGCCGACGCTGGTCGAGAAATCGCGCTTCTCCCCGAGTGCCGCTTTCAGCCGTCAGCAGCGCTCTCGTGTTTCTCACTTGCCGAGAACGGGCGACTTGTGCCTGCTGCTTTTCTCCGACGCGCGAGCGGTCTCGTGTCCGCACGTCGGAGAGGAGCGGTTTGCACTTCGCCTCGGGTACATGCAGAATGCACTAGGCCTAGCTGTGAATACGACGTCTCTGCCTTCGATTTCGAGCGGCAATTCTTTTTTGGTGTTGTTCTCCATGGCTACGCTTGTGCATGCTCGGAGGAAAAGAGTGGAGAGCAAAACCCTCTCTAATAAGGCTGTTGGAAGTTCGGGGAGCGACATTTGTTTCGCTCCCAGGGAGAGAGAGCGTGACAGAAAGTGGGGAGCGATCCTTTCTGGCCTGCGGAGAAAAAACCTCCCTACGGAGGTAGTGCAGGAGGCTGAATTCGCACGTTCTCGGCATCGGAATTGCACTGCTTCGCTCTCATGCGTAGAAAGCGGCACTCGCGCTGAACCGCTCCGGAGAGTTTGCCGACGCTGGTCGAGAAATCGCGCTTCT
>NW_011205332.1:0-649 GCF_000146605.3 Meleagris gallopavo
CGCTCGCGCGTCGGAGAAAAGCAGCAGGCACAAGTCGCCCGTTCTCGGCAAGTGAGAAACACGAGAGCGCTGCTGACGGCTGAAAGCGGCACTCGGGGAGAAGCGCGATTTCTCGACCAGCGTCGGCAAACTCTCCGGAGCGGTTCAGCGCGAGTGCCGCTTTCTACGCATGAGAGCGAAGCAGTGCAATTCCGATGCCGAGAACGTGCGAATTCAGCCTCCTGCACTACCTCCGTAGGGAGTTTTTTTCTCCGCAGGCCAGAAAGGATCGCTCCCCACTTTCTGTCACGCTCTCTCTCCCTGGGAGCGAAACAAATGTCGCTCCCCGAACTTCCAACAGCCTTATTAGAGAGGGTTTTGCTCTCCACTCTTTTCCTCCGAGCATGCACAAGCGTAGCCATGGAGAACAACAACCAAAAAAAGAATTGCCGCTCGAAATGAAGGCAGAGACGTCGTATTCACAGCTAGGCCTAGTGCATTCTGCATGTACCCGAGGCGAAGTGCAAACCGCTCCTCTCCGACGTGCGGACACGAGACCGCTCGCGCGTCGGAGAAAAGCAGCAGGCACAAGTCGCCCGTTCTCGGCAAGTGAGAAACACGAGAGCGCTGCTGACGGCTGAAAGCGGCACTCGGGGAGAAGCGCGATTTC
>NW_011205333.1:0-510 GCF_000146605.3 Meleagris gallopavo
TTTCAGTTTTTGGCGTTCCCTGCCGTATTGTCTGGGCCGTCATCCTTGGCATTTCCTTCCATGTTCTCTTGGCCCTTGCCTTTGCCTGGGCATTCCCTTGGCCTCCTGTTTTTGTGGAACCCGCACCTGGGGCGGGGTGCAGCCCTGCGAGCACAGCTGGGGGGCAGTTTGGCTGTGGAGTGGGGCAGAGCCAGGCTCCACCCCTCCCCTGATCCCATTGAAGGGCTGGGAAGAGTAGGGGCAGCATCTGAACCTGGGGAGTGCACTCTTTCGAGTATGCCTTGTTCTTTGGTGATGGAGTGAGTGTTTATTTTTTCTTCCTCCATTGTGGAGCTGCTCTCTCTCTTTTCAGCAGGGAACCCTGAGCGTACTTAAGGGCTGGTAGGTATTTGGACCTGGAAGCTGCTTCCTTCACTTGAGAGTGTGGGGGAGTATTGGTCCTTGGAATGGGGTAAGTGGTTTCTTTTTTCTTTCTAGGGCGTGTGATCTTCTCTTTTGGGGTAGTCCCAA
>NW_011205334.1:0-866 GCF_000146605.3 Meleagris gallopavo
CCCAAGTGCGCTGAAGGGCTGCTAGGTGTAAGAGCAGCATCTGAATCTGGAGTCTGCTTCCTTTGGGTGTGGGTGAGCCCTTAGAATGGGGTGAGTGATTCCTGCTTGATTTCAGAGCTGTGAGCTCTGCTTTTCTGGAGGATCTCAAGCTGGATGGCTGTAATTAATAGGGCTATGTGCTAATTGCATCCATGCGGTGGGTGTTTTTTAAGGGCATTGTGTGCATCCTCGTTGTGTTTTAAATGATGTTCTGCGTCTCTTCTGATTTCATTTTGCAGCCTGATGGAGTTGAAGGATTGCCTGGGCTCCTCCAGTCAGTGGTGTGAGATGTGTCCAGCAGGTAATGAACATCATGCACCCCATGTTGGTGCGCTGCTTGTATGCAGGTAGGGTTTGCGATGTGATCCGACTCCCCCATGCTGACCATCCACAGCTAGATCAAGTTGCTCAGAGTCTGAGCCAGGCTCACCTTGAAAGGGCCAGCACATCCACCATGTCTCTGGCAACCTGTGCCGCTGCCTCAGCACCCTCACTGTACAAGACATTTTCCTTAGATTTCTCCTCCAATTTTCCCTTGTTCTTTCCTTGAGGTATTGAAAGGCTGTTACCAGGTTCCCTTGGAGCCTTCACTTCTCCAGGAGGGGAGGCTGAA
The DNA here is from genome assembly GCF_000146605.3 of Meleagris gallopavo. NCBI lineage: Eukaryota > Metazoa > Chordata > Aves > Galliformes > Phasianidae > Meleagris > Meleagris gallopavo. The sequence goes on from NW_011205334.1 coordinate 653, forward strand.
CAGCCCAGCTCTCCTTGCTTACAGGAGAGGGGGTTCCATCCTTGGGTTCGTGTTTGTGGCTGTACTCTGGATGCACTCGCACAGCTCCATGTCTCCCTGCACTGAGGACTCCACATCTGGACGCAGCACTGCAGGTGAGACCTGACCAGCGCAGAGCAGAGGGATGGGGATCTCCTCCCTTGGCCCGCTGACTGCGCATCTTTGGATGCAGCCC
>NW_011205335.1:0-574 GCF_000146605.3 Meleagris gallopavo
CTTCTGTGGGGTGGAAAGGAGGTCTGGGGATGGAGGAAAGGGTGGAAGGGGGAAACTGGAGAGTTGTGTGGAGCTTCTGTGGGGTGTAAAAGGAGTCTGGGGGAGTGAGTGGGGTTGTGGGGGGAATGTAAAGAGGAGAACAAGGCTGACCACGTGAGTGGAAAGGAGGTCTGGGGGTGGAGGGAGGAGTGGGAAGGGAGAACTGGAGGTTGTGGGGGGCTTCTATGGGACGTAAAGGGGATTCAGCTGGGGGAAACTGGGGGTCAAAATAGGGGAACAGGCTCCAGAGGGCAGGGAGGAGGGCATGGGGGTACAAGGGGACTCTAGGGGTCAGAAAATGGGGTCAGGAGTGGGGGGAGTAAGGGGACCCTGCAGGGCAAATTGAGGGGACTGGGGGATGGGTAGGAGACTCTATGGATCAGAGTGGGGGAATGGGAGCGGGGCTACTTGTGGGGACGGGGAACTCGGGGTGTCAGATAGAAGGGACGGGGGGGCGGACGGAAATCTAAGGGAGAAAAATGGGAAGACTTGTGGGGGGGCGAGAATGGGGACCCGAGGGATCAGAGCGGGAGAC
>NW_011205336.1:0-440 GCF_000146605.3 Meleagris gallopavo
CCCATCCCTCATCCCTCCCCAGTCCCCCGTTCTGATCCCCGCTGTCCCCCCAGCCCCGCCCGACTCCCCATTCTGTCCCCTGGAGTCCCGCCCCATTCCCCGTCCCCTCTATCTGACCCCCAGAATCCCCTCTCCTCCCCCCGAGTGCCCCCCTCCAATTCCCCCGTTCCGATCCCTAGAGTCTCCTACCAGCCCCCATTCCCCTCTCGTTGACTCCCAGGGTCCCGTGTCCTCCCTTCTCCCCCCACCTCCTGGCCCCTTTTCCTGACCCCTAGAGTCCCCTGATACCCCCCTGTGCGCTGCTCACTGACCCCTGGAGTCATTTTGACCTCATTTGGACCTCCAATCCCCCCAGCCGGACCCCTGTTCTGCCCAATAGAAGCCACAACCCACAAGCCCTGGCTCTTCCCTCCCACCCCTCCCTCAATCCCCAGATGCTC
>NW_011205337.1:0-1023 GCF_000146605.3 Meleagris gallopavo
CCAATTCCCCCGTTCCGATCCCTAGAGTCTCCTACCCAGCCCCCCATTCCCCTCTCGTTGACTCCCAGGGTCCCGTGTCCTCCCTTCTCCCCCCACCTCCTGGCCCCTTTTCCTGACCCCTAGAGTCCCCTGATACCCCCCTGTGCGCTGCTCACTGACCCCTGGAGTCATTTTGACCTCATTTGGACCTCCAATCCCCCCAGCCGGACCCCTGTTCTGCCCAATAGAAGCCACAACCCACAAGCCCTGGCTCTTCCCTCCCACCCCTCCCTCAATCCCCAGATGCTCTTCCTGCCTCGTAGAGACTCTGTTCACCCCTTTCCCCCCCACAACCCACAAAATTTCCCCCCAGACTCTTTTTCGACCCCACAGACGTCCATCCCACTCTCCTCTTCTCCCCCCCAGCACTCCCCTGTGGTCTCCCCCCAGACTCCCCTTCCATCCCATAGAAGCCCCCCACAACCCTCCGGATTTCCCCTGCCACCCCCTCTCCACTCCTAGAGCCCCTTTCCTCCCAGTAGAGACCCAACTCACCCCTGTTTTCCCCCACATGACCCTCCTGTCCACTCCCAGACCCCCCGTTCCGCCCTACAAAAGCCCCCTTTCCCCCTTTCCAGCCCTCGAGTTCTCCTCCACGACGTACCCCTCTATCCCCAGGCCCCCTTTTTGCTCACAGAAGTCTCGTTCTGCTCTTTTCCCACTCACAACCGCCTCTGTCCATCCTCAGACCCCCTTTCCACGCCATAGAAGCCCCCCACAGCCCCTCAGTTTCCCCCTTGCAAGCTTTGTCCACCTCCAGCCCCTCTTTCCACATGGCAGAAGCCCCGCTCACACCTTTCCCCTCACAGATTACCCACGAGCCCCCTATCCAGGCCTGGAATCACGCGGAAGAATGTGGAGATGTCGTGGAGGGGTTTGGGGCATCCAGATGGTGCGCAGGAGGGTCCAGGGGGTGCTTGGATTGGTCCAGAAGGGTGTGCAGAAGTGGCGGAGGTGTTGTGGGGGTGTGCAGGTTGAATTCCA
>NW_011205338.1:0-675 GCF_000146605.3 Meleagris gallopavo
TCCATAATATGCAACTGTAAAGCCCACTAGAAAAGAGGGGTGGCTCCAAGAAATAAAAGCTTTTTTTTTTTTTTCCTGATGAACTTCACTTGAATGAAGGTTAGATATACAGGTTTTTCTAAATAACACAGACAAATTAAAAATGATAAATTAAAATCTGTAGTAGGAGGCCTTCTTTTTCAGGGCTGTATAGCTGACCCTTTTGAACCTACATTACTCAAGGTATGCAAAATATATGTGTATAATAAATAGCTCTAGAATTTATGGAGTGGAACAGAAAGGATATTAACAGGCAAGTAGAGAGGCTGTATAACCCTCACAAGGCCTTTAAAGATTTATTTTTTAAATAGAAGGAATGCATGCATGTAAAAGGACAGTGCTTAATCGATACGCTTCTTTGTGCCTTACAGAAACACATGCAAAATGACTCCAAACCTGCCCTCAATCTGGTCATTCGGTGTTAGCATCAGTGGGAATAAGATTATTCACAACAGCATTTTTCTTTGATTAGTAAAAAAAAAAACCAAACCCAAAACAACAACTACCTCCCTGTGTGGGCTCATTCCCACTCTCAGTAAAATACAATTACGAGGCTCCCAGCGACTCCGGAGGGAGTTGGATCAGGCCTCGTGGAAGTGGGTCTGCAGCAAGTGCAGAACAACGCAGTTAATATGA
>NW_011205339.1:0-1311 GCF_000146605.3 Meleagris gallopavo
TTGATGGTGGATCGGCCTTACAACAACGCTGAGATGAGAAGCGCAGGCAGAGAAGCGCAAGCGAAGCAGTGCAGGCAAGAAGAGAGCATCAGGTGACCTGGCCGGGAGTTAGATTTCCTCGCTGACCGCAAAGCCCCCTGGGGAAACGTAGCTCTTCTTCTCCTCTGGACAGGCACCTGGAACTTGAGCATCAGCAGTCAAACCCCCAGTGCATTGCATGATGTTATGATGTGGAATACTGATAATGAAAAATCATGAAACCATGACAGGGTGCAGCCCAGGATACGGTTGGCTTTCTGGGCTGGAAGGGCCCATTGCTGGCTTGTGTCCAGCTCCCACCCACCAGTACTCCCAGGCCTTATGGAGCAGGACTACGCTCAGTCCTTTCATCCCCTAGCTGTGTTTTGGTGGTGGCTGTTCCCTCATCCCAGCTACTGACCCTGCACTTGGATTTGTGGCCACTGCTCAGCCTGTTGAGGTCTCTGTGGATGGCATCCCGTCCCTCTGCTGTGTCACTGCACCCCACAGCTTGGTGTCCTTAGGGTGCACTCAACCCCACTGTTGATGTCCCTGATGAAGGGGAAACCCAGATGCTTGTACCAACTGGGCGTAGAAGCCCTTGGGAGCAGCCCTGCGGAGGACTCGGGGATCCTGGTGGACAAAGAGCTGGACATAAGCCAGTAGTGTGCACTTGCAGCCCAGAAGGCCAACTGTATCCTGGGCTGCATTCGAAGAGGAGCGACCAGCAGGGAGAGGGAGGTGATTGTCCCCCTCTACTCGGCTCTGGTGAGGCCCCATGTGCAGCACTGCGTCCAGGCCTGGGGCTCCAGCACAGGAATGATGTGGAGCTTTTGGAGCAGGTCCAGAGAAGGGCCACGAAGATGATCAGAGGGCTGGAGCACTTCTCTTAGAAAGAAATGTTGAGGGAACTGGGATTGTTTCTGTGGGAGAAGAGAAAGCTCTGGAGATAGCTCATGACAGCCTTCTAAGACTCGAAGGGAGCGCATAAGCAGGAGGGGGCAACGGCTGTTTAGGAGGGTGGATAGCGATAGGACAAGGGGAAATGGTTTTCAAGTGAGACAGGGGAGGTTTAGGTTGGTTATTAGGAGGCAGCTTTTCACGCACAGGGTGGTGACGCACTGGAATGTGTGCTTGAGAGTCACTTCCAGGATGATCTGCTCCATGATCCGTGACCAGCACAGAGGTGAGACTGACATGCTGGTAGTTCCCGCGTCACACTTTCTATCCTTCCTAAGAGTGTGCTGTCACCTTTTTCTCCTCACCAGGGACTTGACCTGACTGCCTCGACTT
>NW_011205340.1:0-813 GCF_000146605.3 Meleagris gallopavo
ATGATCAGAGGGCTGGAGCCCCTCTCTTAGAAAGAAATGTTGAGGGAACTGGGATTGTTTCTGTGGGAGAAGAGAAAGCTCTGGAGATAGCTCATGACAGCCTTCCAAGACTCAAAGGGAGCGCATAAGCAGGAGGGGGCAACGGCTGTTTAGGAGGCTGGATAGCGATAGGACAAGGGGAAATGGTTTTCAAGTGAGACAGGGGAGGTTTAGGTTGGTTATTAGGAGGCAGCTTTTCACGCACAGGGTGGTGACGCACTGGAATGTGTGCTTGAGAGTCACTTCCAGGATGATCTGCTCCATGATCCGTGACCAGCACAGAGGTGAGACTGACATGCTGGTAGTTCCCCGCGTCACACTTTCTATCCTTCCTAAGAAGTGTGCTGTCACCTTTTTCTCCTCACCAGGGACTTGACCTGACTGCCTCGACTTGTGAAATACCATGGAGAGTGGCTCGGTGAGTGCAGCGGTGAATTCCCTCGGAACTCTGGGACTCATCTCGTCAGGACCCAAAGACTCCTGGCTGTTTGGGTCCTCAGGTGGTCCAGAACCTGATCTCCCATGGCAGTGTGGGATGGGAAGGGTGTGTGGGACTGAGGAAGCAATGGCAGTCCCCACCTCACCAAAGCAAAGATGAGGGCTGTGCATAATGAGCAGTTCTCAGACAAGATGGAAGCCAAAATGGTGTTGGGTACCTGAGCCTTCTCTGGTGGTAAGCAACATGGTGCACAGAGTGCAGCCATGTGCTCCGAGCAAGGAGCACTAGGTTTGTGGCAAAGGAGGGCAACGGGATGCAGGGGCAGTGCCTTCATG
>NW_011205341.1:0-644 GCF_000146605.3 Meleagris gallopavo
ATTTGGTATGTCATTGGTTTTCTTTGCTTTTTTTCCCCTTATTTTTCCTTACTGCATTTTTCTCTTTGCTTTCCACTGTTTTCTTCATTTTCTCATTTTTTCTTTGCATTCCTTTCTTCCCATTAGTTTTTCTTTTCTAAGAGTAATCCTTTTCATTTTCCTTCTTTTCAAAAGATTTTTCTGGGCTTTGTTTCACTTCTATGATTTTTTTCTTTCTTTTCCTTTTTTTTTTTTCCCCATTGCTTTGGTTTCCTCTTTTGTTTTCCATTCCAAGTTTGCTTTGCATTGCTTTGCATTGTTTTTTAGTTCTCGTTCTTTCCTTTGCTTTCCCTTACTTTCTTGATTGCTCCTTCTCTCTCTTTTTTTTTTTCCTTTGCTCTGTTTTTTTTTAATTAATTTTTTTTACCTTGATTAATTGTTTTAGATTTTTTTTCACTTTCAGTGTTTGAATCCTTTGGTTTGCCATGATACTGCATTCTATCTCTGTGCTTTTTCTTTGTATTTCTTTGTTTTGTTTAACTAAAAATTTGTTGTTCTTTTTTTACCCTTTCCCTTTTGCTTTTCTTTCCTGCTCCTTTTACTTTGCTTTCTATTGATTTCCTTTATCTGGGTTCTTTTCCTTTTCCAGTCCGTGGCTTTGCTTT
>NW_011205342.1:0-960 GCF_000146605.3 Meleagris gallopavo
GCCTCTACTCTTGAGGCTGCGTGAGCCACGCAGGTTGTGACCGTTGCTGCTGCACGTGCTGTTCCCGGCAGCCTGAGGGAAGCCCTGACAATGGGTCATCCCCTGAAGGAAAATCCTGGAGTTGACAGCTCATGCCAGCTCCCAGAAGAGTGACCACCCTCTCAGTGAAGAACCCTTTCCTAATATCCGTCCTGAATTTCCCCCGTTGAAGCTTCCTGCAGTTCCCTCGGGTCCTACCGCTGGTCACCAGAGAGAAGCGATCAGTGTCTTCGTCCCTATTTCCCCTTGTGAGGAAGCTGCAGGCCACCCTGAGATTAGCTCTTTTCATATCACAGAATCGCAGGGGTTGGAAGGGACCTCGAGGGATCCCAGAGTCCAATCCCTCTGCCAAAGCAGGTTCCCCATGGAACTTCCTATGTTCAAGTTTTTGGGCCATCGCTCCTTGTCCTACTGCGACACACCACCGAGAAGAGCCTGGCCTCATCCATTTGCCTCCCAGCTCCCCTTAGGTGTTAATTAACATGAATCAGATCTCCCGTCAGGCTTCTTTTCCCCGGGCTGAACAGACCCAGCTTACTCTGCCTTTCCTCATCAGGGATGTGCTCCAGGTCCTTTGTCGTCTTTGAGGCCCTCTGCCAGACTCCTTCTAGGAGATCCCTGCCTTTTTTGAACTGGGGAGCCCAGAACTGGACACGGTGCTCTAAATGTGGCCTCAGCAGAGCAGAGCAGAGGGAGAGGATCACCGAGTGACCTCACACGTATTGCCCTCTAGACTTCCACCATCTTTGATGCCCTCCTCTGGGCACTCCCTCAAGTTTTCAGTCTTGCCTATATTGTGGCACCCAAAACTGCACACTGTAGTTGAACGGAGGCCGCCCAGCACAGGGCAGAGCAAGATAATTTCTTCTCTTGATCAGCTAGCAGTGCCCTGCCTTTTGCCCAACAGGATACAGTCAGCCT
>NW_011205343.1:0-498 GCF_000146605.3 Meleagris gallopavo
GAGGCCCTCTGCCAGACTCCTTCTAGGAGATCCCTGCCTTTTTGAACTGGGAGCCCAGAACTGGACACGGTGCTCTAAAATGTGGCCTCAGCAGAGCAGAGCAGAGGGAGAGGATCACCGAGTGACCTCACACGTATTGCCCTCTAGACTTCCACCATCTTTGATGCCCTCCTCTGGGCACTCCCTCAAGTTTTCAGTCTTGCCTATATTGTGGCACCCAAAACTGCACACTGTAGTTGAACGGAGGCCGCCCAGCACAGGGCAGAGCAAGATAATTTCTTCTCTTGATCAGCTAGCAGTGCCCTGCCTTTTGCCCAACAGGATACAGTCAGCCTGTATTACCGACTGCTTTACCAAGGCATGCCCCTGACTCACGTTCAACTTGTCACCAACCTAGAACGCCCCAGGTGCCTTTCCACAGAGCTCTTCTGCAGCCCCCCCTCCCCCCCGGTCCATACATATATCCAGCGTTGTCCTGCCCCAGGTGCAGAATCCTTC
>NW_011205344.1:0-623 GCF_000146605.3 Meleagris gallopavo
GGTATGTCTGAAAAACACAATGCTTCTGATATGCCCACACTTCAGCTTCAAGTCTAGAGGACACTTAGGCTCTGAGGGTTTAAAGTGTCCTTGAGACAGGTGGTTTTAGAAACACTGATGCTGCAGTCAGAAAAGCAGCTGCTGAGCAGTTTTAGCATTGGTGAGTTGAATTGTTAGCATTATGTGCAACCTGAATGAGAAATGCATGTTTTAGAGCCTCTAAACAAGAGCATCAGAGTGTTTTTCTAGTTGGAGACTTTCTGCCATTCTGAATGTGGAGAGCTTTGCTCCACAAGATGCATGGAAAGGCTTGGGGGGAGGGGTGGAAGAATGGTTGACAGCTGTGAATGTTTGCTACTTCTGCAAATAGTTTTTGTACATTACGAGTTTAGCAGTTAATCAATAGCTTAAAACCAAAGTGCACTGTTTTAAAATACAGCTGTGTATTTTCTTCAGTCAAAAATACAAGCAAAAATGCAATACAAAAATATAGAAGACTGAATTTGCTTGCTTATGTGCTTATGGTTATTTTGACTGTGCCTCAAACTTCAGTGTCTTGTCACCGAATCTGGTCAGATGCTTGAACAGATGAGGTCTGATTCTGAGGATACGAGTTTTCTGTG
>NW_011205345.1:0-488 GCF_000146605.3 Meleagris gallopavo
AGTTGGAGACTTTCTGCCATTCTGAATGTGGAGAGCTTTGCTCCACAAGATGCATGGAAAGGCTTGGGGGAGGGGTGGAAGAATGGTTGACAGCTGTGAATGTTTGCTACTTCTGCAGATAGTTTTTGTACATTACGAGTTCAGCAGTTAATCAATAGCTTAAAACCAAAGTGCACTGTTTTAAAATACAGCTGTATATTTTCTTCAGTCAAAAATACAAGCAAAAATGCAATACAAAAATACAGAAGACTGAATTTGCTTGCTTATGTGCTTATGGTTATTTTGACTGTGCCTCAAACTTCAGTGTCTCGTCACCGAATCTGGTCAGATGCTTGAACAGATGAGGTCTGATTCTGAGGATACGAGTTTTCTGTGTCCTGTGAAGAGTTGGCACATGCTGAGCTATCAGAAATGGAAGTAAATGTCAGAGGAAGCCAGTAGTAGAGACAACGGCAAGACTGAAATGTTCACCACTGCTTGCAATTTCT
>NW_011205346.1:0-1150 GCF_000146605.3 Meleagris gallopavo
GGTTCCCTTGGAGCCTTCACTTCTCCAGGAGGCTGAACAGCCCAGCTCTCCTTGCTTACAGGAGAGGGGTTCCATCCTTGGGTTCGTGTTTGTGGCTGTACTCTGGATGCACTCGCACAGCTCCATGTCTCCCTGCACTGAGGACTCCGCATCTGGATGCAGCACTGCAGCTGAGGCCTGACCAGCGCAGAGCAGAGGGATGGGGATCTCCTCCCTTCGCCCGCTGACTGCGCATCTTTGGATGCAGCCCAGGATACGGTTGGCTTTCTGGGCTGGAAGGGCCCACTTCTGGCTTGTGTCCAGCTTCCACCCACCAGTACTCCCAGGCCGTATGGAGCAGGACTACGCTCAGTCCTTTCATCCCCTAGCATGTTTTGGTGGTGGCTGTTCCCTCATCCCAGCTACTGACCCTGCACTTGGATTTGTGGCCTCTGCTCAGCCTGTTGAGGTCTCTGTGGATGGCATTCCGTCCCTCTGCTGTGTCACTGCACCCCACAGCTTGGTGTCCTTAGGGTGCACTCAACCCCACTGTTGATGTCCCTGATGAAGGCGAAACCCAGATGCTTGTACAAACTGGGCGTAGAAGCCCTTGGGAGCAGCCCTGCGGAGGACTCGGGGATCCTGGTGGACAAAGAGCTGGACATAAGCCAGTAGTGTGCACTTGCAGCCCAGAAGGCCAACTGTATCCTGGGCTGCATTCAAAGAGGAGCGACCAGCAGGGAGAGGGAGGTGATTGTCCCCCTCGACTCGGCTCTGGTGCGGCCCCATGTGCAGCACTGCGTCCAGGCCTGGGTCTCCAGCACAGGAATGATGTGGAGCTTTTGGAGCAGGTCCAGAGAAGGGCCACGAAGATGATCAGAGGGCTGGAGCACCTCTCTTAGAAAGTGTCATGGTTTTATATATTTTTTTTTTGTTTCGGTTTGGTTCTCAGTATTCCGCATCAATACATCATGTAGTATACTGGGAGTTAAAGTGTTAATGCTCCAATTCCAGGCACCTATCCCTATACGTTACAGATGTCATGGGATCTGGCCCTTCCGGGTGGGGCGGTCTCTTACTGCCTGGCAGTGGGTGCTGGAGGGTGCTTTCCTGGCCGTTCCAAGCTTTTCAGGTTTGAATCGGTATCGGGAACTCTCTCTCTCTCTCTCTC
>NW_011205347.1:0-868 GCF_000146605.3 Meleagris gallopavo
AGTCAATACCAGAGGATCTATCAATCGTGGTGGTCCAACCCAGTCCAGCTCCCTACATACCGTAGAGGGAGATAAAGTCCCTGTTGTACATGTAAAGAATATGTTGGGAAAGGCAGTTTGGGTTATTCCAGCCTCTGAGAAGGACAAACCTCTTCGTGGAACTGTTTTTGCCAAGGGACCTGGGTCCACTTGGTGGGTGATGCAGGAAAACGGGGATGTTCAATGTGTACCGCAAGGGAACTTGATGTTGAGGGAGTGCAGTCAGTAATTCCTAGTGCGTGTGTTTATATTTTGTTTGTCTATATTAAGCATGATGTAGTGATGTGGATAAGGGGTGGAATGTCATGGTTTCATGATTTTTCATTATCGGTATTCCACATCATAACATCATGCAATGTACTGGGGGTTTGACTGCTGATGCTCAAGTTCCGGGTGCCTGTCCAGCGGAGAAGAGCAGCTACGTTTTCCCAGGGGGCTTTGCGGTCAGCGAGGAGATATAACTCCCGGCAAGGTCACCTGATGCTCTCTTCTCTGCCTGCGCTGCTTCGCTTGCGCTTCTCTGCCTGCGCTGCTTCGCTTGCGCTTCTCTTCCTGCGCTTCTCGCCTGCGCTTCTCTGCCTGCGCTTCTCATCTCAGCGTTGTGGTAAGGCCGATCCACCATCAATTTCACATTCTCTCTCCTTATAAAATTCTGTTGATACCATATTTAGTAAATTACTTTGTTTTACCTCAGATTGTTGCCACTGTTTTCAATTATTTCGGGGTCCCTTATTTTCTTTTTTTCCCGGGGGCGCGGATCCGCGGATCCCTCCGCCCTTCTAGTCACGGAACCGGGCCGAACCAGCCCGTAAACCGTTGACATTCTTGG
>NW_011205348.1:0-529 GCF_000146605.3 Meleagris gallopavo
CCTAGTGCGTGTGTTTTATTTTGTTTGTCTATATTAAGCATGATGTAGTGATGTGGATAAGGGGTGGAATGTCATGGTTTCATGATTTTTCATTATCGGTATTCCACATCATAACATCATGCAATGTACTGGGGGTTTGACTGCTGATGCTCAAGTTCCGGGTGCCGGTCCAGCGGAGAAGAGCAGCTACGTTTCCCCAGGGGGCTTTGCGGTCAGCGAGGAGATATAACTCCCGGCAAGGTCACCTGATGCTCTCTTCTCTGCCTGCGCTGCTTCGCTTGCGCTTCTCTGCCTGCGCTGCTTCGCTTGCGCTTCTCTGCCTGCGCTTCTCGCCTGCGCTTCTCTGCCTGCGCTTCTCATCTCAGCGTTGTGGTAAGGCCGATCCACTATCAATTTCACATTCTCTCTCCTTATAAAATTCTGTTGATACCATATTTAGTAAATTACTTTGTTTTACCTCAGATTGTTGCCACTGTTTTCAATTATTTCGGGGTCCCTTATTTTCTTTTTTTTCCCGGGGGCGCGGATC
>NW_011205349.1:0-889 GCF_000146605.3 Meleagris gallopavo
ATTTGGGTAAACGTTACAAGAAAGGAAGTACCCCAGACTGTTACATTTGATGCTTGCCAGGTAATAGCCTGTGGAAGTTTAAGTACTCAACGACAACTGAGTAATGAAAATAAATATCTCTGTCCTGAACCGGGTATAAATAAGGGATTCCCCTGTAACAGATGGAATAATGTATGGTGGACAACTGCCCATCGAGGTTGGACATATATACCTGGAATATTTGATGCTCCATGGGCACATACATTGAAAGATCGAATAAGCATGTTTAAAGGGACTGCACAACCAAACTGTCAATCCTTACAATGTAACCCAGTGACAATAACAATTAACAAGGCTGATAATCTTGTTAATACTACCTTTGGCCTTGGGATAGACATGCGTGGGAAAGATCCAACAGCGAGATTCCGGATAGCTGTACGGGATATACTCCCGGATGACACCCAGAAGGTTCAGGATGAGGAAAACTTAGTGAGGGGTGAAAATCTTCCTAAAACCCCAAATTGTGACAGTTAAAGAGATAAAAGATCTTAGACAAACATTTGAAATTGAAACAGGATATGGAGATGTTAATGCCTGGGTAGAATGGATTAAGTATACTGTCCAGAGTCTCAACCATAGCAATTGCTACGCTTGTGCATCTGGACGGCCTATAGCTCAGGTGGTGCCCTTTTCTCTGGGATGGACCAAGGATCCCCAGGGGATGCAATGCATAATTGCCCTGTACCAGGAGAAAACCGCATGGGGAAATGAAAACCTGCAAATCTCTCTCTCTTGTTCCCTCCAATGTCTGATACAGATGTCCGGATCCCTCCTGCATTCTCCACAGCCATAGGTAACCATACAGCCTGCCTCTCACGGCAGGGTGTGAAGGCTACCAGGCCGATAGGGA
>NW_011205350.1:0-494 GCF_000146605.3 Meleagris gallopavo
TTTTAATATCTGTGTTCAGAGAGGAAAAGAGTGCAAGGGAAAAACCTCTCTAATAAGGCACCTGGAAGGTTCGAGGAGGGTCAGATGTGGTGCTCTTAGGGAGAGCGTTACAGCAAGTGGGGAGCCATCCTTGCTGGACTGCGGAGAAAAAACCCCCCTCTCGCAGGTAGTGCAGTAGGCTGAATTCGCAGTTCTCGGCATCGGAATCGCACTCCTTCGCTCTCATGCGTGGAAAGCGGCATTCGCGCTGAACCGCTCCGGAGACTTTGCCGTTGCTGTCCGAGAAATCGCGCTTCTCCTCGAATGTCGCTTTCAGCCGTCAGCAGCGGTGTCGTCTTTCTCCCTGGCGGAGAACGGGCAACTTCAGCCGGCTGCTTTTCTCCGACGAGCGAGCGGGCTCTTGTCCGCACATCGGAAGGAGCGGTTTGCACTTCGCCTTGTGGACATGCAGAAGGCACTACGCCCTGGCTCTGAAAACTCTGTCTCTGCCTTTA
>NW_011205351.1:0-818 GCF_000146605.3 Meleagris gallopavo
TCCTTGGAATGGGGTAAATGGTTCTTTTTAATTTCAGGGCTGTGATCGTCTCTTTTTTGGGGGATGGCAAGTGCACTGAAGGGCTGCTAGGTGTAAGAGCAGCATGTGAATCTGGAGACTGCTTCCTTTGGGGTGTGGGGTGAGCCCTTAGAATGGGGTGTGTGATTCCTGCTTGATTTCAGAGCTGTGAGCTCTGCTTTTCTGGAGGATCTCAAGCTGGATGGCTGTAATTAATGTGCTAATTGCATCCATGCGGTGTTTTTTTAAGGGCTATTGTGTGCATCCTTGTTGTGTTTTAAATTATGTTCTGCGTCTCTTCTGATTTCATTTTGCAGCCTGATGGCGTTGAAGGATTGCCTGGGCTCCTCCAGTCAGTGGTGTGAGATGTGTCCAGCAGGTAATGAACATCATGCACCCCATGTTGGTGCGCTGCTTGTATGCAGGTAGGTTTGCGATGTGATCCGACTCCCCCATGCTGACCATCCACAGCTAGATCAAGTTGCTCAGAGTCTGAGCCAGGCTCACCTTGAAAGGGCCAGCACATCCACCATGTCTCTGGCAACCTGTGTCACTGCCTCAGCACCCTCACTGTACAAGACATTTTCCTTAGATTTCACCTCCATTTTCCCTTGTTCTTTCCTTGAGGTATTGAAAAGCTGTTAGCAGGTTCCCTTGGAGCCTTCACTTCTCCAGGAGGCTGAACAGCCCAGCTCTCCTTGCTTACAGGAGAGGGGTTCCATCCTTGGGTTCGTGTTTGTGGCTGTACTCTGGATGCACTCGCACAGCTCCATGTCTCCCTGCACTGAGGACTCCACATC
>NW_011205352.1:0-458 GCF_000146605.3 Meleagris gallopavo
ACATCATGCACCCCATGTTGGTGCGCTGCTTGTATGCAGGTAGGTTTGCGATGTGATCCGACTCCCCCATGCTGACCATCCACAGCTAGATCAAGTTGCTCAGAGTCTGAGCCAGGCTCACCTTGAAAGGGCCAGCACATCCACCATGTCTCTGGCAACCTGTGCCACTGCCTCAGCACCCTCACTGTACAAGACATTTTCCTTAGATTTCACCTCCATTTTTCCCTTGTTCTTTCCTTGAGGTATTGAAAGGCTGTTACCAGGTTCCCTTGGAGCCTTCACTTCTCCAGGAGGCTGAACAGCCCAGCTCTCCTTGCTTACAGGAGAGGGGTTCCATCCTTGGGTTCGTGTTTGTGGCTGTACTCTGGATGCACTCGCACAGCTCCATGTCTCCCTGCACTGAGGACTCCACATCTGGACGCAGCACTGCAGCTGAGGCCTGACCAGCGCAGAGCAGA
>NW_011205353.1:0-678 GCF_000146605.3 Meleagris gallopavo
CCTAAAGGAAAAGAACAAGGGAAAATGGAGGTGAAATCTAAGGAAAATGTCTTGTACAGTGAGGGTGCTGATGCAGTGGCACAGGTTGCCAGAGACATGGTGGATGTGCTGGCCCTTTCAAGGTGAGCCTGGCTCAGACTCTGAGCAACTTGATCTAGCTGTGGATGGTCAGCATGGGGGAGTCGGATCACATCGCAAACCTACCTGCATACAAGCAGCGCACCAACATGGGGTGCATGATGTTCATTACCTGCTGGACACATCTCACACCACTGACTGGAGGAGCCCAGGCAATCCTTCAACTCCATCAGGCTGCAAAATGAAATCAGAAGAGACGCAGAACATAATTTAAAACACAACAAGGATGCACACAATGCCCTTAAAAAACACCCACCGCAAGGATGCAATTAGCAAATTAATTACAGCCATCCAGCTTGAGATCCTCCAGAAAAGCAGAGCTCACAGCTCTGAAATCAAGCAGGAATCACTCACCCCTTCTAACGGCTCACCCCACACCCCAAAGGAAGCAGTCTCCAGATTCAGATGCTGCTCTTACACCTAGCAGCCCTTCAGTGCACTTGCCATCCCCCAAAAAGAGAAGACCACAGCCCTGAAAGAAAAAAGAAACCACTTACCCCATTCCAAGGACCAATACTCCCCCACACTCTCAAGTGAAGG
>NW_011205354.1:0-455 GCF_000146605.3 Meleagris gallopavo
GAAAAGCAGAGCTCACAGCTCTGAAATCAAGCAGGAATCACTCACCCCTTCTAACGGCTCACCCCACACCCCAAAGGAAGCAGTCTCCAGATTCAGATGCTGCTCTTACACCTAGCAGCCCTTCAGTGCACTTGCCATCCCCCAAAAAGAGAAGAACCACAGCCCTGAAAGAAAAAAAGAAACCACTTACCCCATTCCAAGGACCAATACTCCCCCACACTCTCAAGTGAAGGAAGCAGCTTCCAGGTCCAAATACCTACCAGCCCCTTAAGGACGCTCAGGGTTCCCTGCTAAGAAAGAGAGAGAGCAGCTCCACAATGGAGGAAGAAAAAAACAAAAAAACAAACTCACTCCATCACCAAAGAACAAGGCATACTCCAAAGGAAGCACTCCCCACGGTTCAGAATGCTGCCCCTACCTCTTCCCAGCCCTTAAATGGGATCAGGGAGGGGTGG
>NW_011205355.1:0-693 GCF_000146605.3 Meleagris gallopavo
TTTTCCTGCATCACCCACCAAGTGGACCCAGGTCCCTGGGCAAAAACAGTTCCACGAAGAGGTCTGTCCTTCTCAGAGGCTGGAATAACCCAAACTGCCTTTCCCAACATATTCTTTACATGTACAACAGGGACTTTATCTCCCTCTACGGTATGTAGGGAGCTGGACTGGGTTGGACCATCACGATTGATAGATCCTCTGGTATTGACTAACCAGGTGGCTTCTGCCAAATGCTTCTCCCAGTGCTTAAATGTACCGCCTCCCCATTGCTTTCAGCATAGTTTTTAACAACCCATTGTATCGTTCAATCTTACCTGAGGCCGGTGCATGGTAGGGAATATGGTAAATCCACTCAATACCATGACCTTTAGCCCAGGTACCTACAAGAGAATTTTTAAAATGAGTCCCATTATCTGACTCAATTCTTTCTGGGGTACCATGTCGCCACAGGACTTGTGTCTCAAGACCTAGTATGGTATTTCGGGCGGTAGCGTGGGGTACTGCATAGGTTTCAAGCCACCCAGTTGTTGCCTCCACCATGGTGAGCACATAACGCTTACCATTACGAGATCGTGGCAAGGTGATATAATCAACCTGCCATGCCTCCCCATATTTGTACTTTTGCCATCGCCCTTCCTCCCAGAGAGGTTTCATTCTCTTGGCTTGTTTAATTGTGGCACACGTGTCACAGTC
>NW_011205356.1:0-581 GCF_000146605.3 Meleagris gallopavo
TGCAAAATGCCAAGTTTGGAAGTTACATATGAAGCAAGGGAGAACGTAAATAAATGGAACAGGGAGCAGAAACTAAAGCAAAAAAAGAATTGTTTTTAATAACCTACAGAAATTGATTTTGCTTGGGTTTGTCAGGCACTCAGAACTATGCCACACACTGTGCACAGGGGTGGATATGGAAACGCATCGTATTGCGTAGCTACAAGTCTGGGGGTCTGTACTCTTAGTGAGGAATCAGAGTCACCACATATTTGAAGCCCAGAATCACCACAGAATCAAAGATTCTGGAACTGGGAACCAATCACAGAATCTGACATAACAGAACTTACACTCACAGGAGCTGCTATCCTCGTAGCGTCCTCATGCAATCCTCAGACTAGAATCCCAGACTGCAGGAACCCCGTAACAACCCGGCAGTATTGAATCACCGCGTTTTGTTTCCTCGCTCCCACAGAGGGCAGCTTTCTATAGAGCAGCTCACAAGGGATGGCGTCAGTCAGCATCACCCAGCGCTCCTTACGGAACGGCTTGTCTCCAATAGCAAAGCACCCCTTCCCGGCCCCACGGGGCCCCACGAACGC
>NW_011205357.1:0-587 GCF_000146605.3 Meleagris gallopavo
CGGTACACAATACAGTCATGAAGGCACTGCCCTGCATCCGTGCCTCTTGCACAAACCTGTGCTCCTTGCTCGGAGCACATGGCTGCACTCTGTGCACCATGTTGCTTACCACCAGAGAAGGCTCAGCTACCCAACACCATTTTTTGCTTCCATCTTGTCTGAGAACTGCTCATTATGCACAGCCCTCATCTTTGCTTTGGTGAGGTGGGGACTGCCATTGCTTCCTCAGTCCCACACACCCCTTCCCATCCCACACTGCCATGGGAGATCAGGTTCTGGACCACCTGAGGACCCAAACAGCCAGGAATCTTTGGGTCCTGACGAGATGAGTCCCAGAGTTCCGAGGGAATTCACCGCTGCAGTCACCGAGCCACTCTCCATGGTATTTCAGAAGTCGAGGCAGTCAGGTCAAGCCCCTGCTGAGTCGAAAAAAGGTGACAGCACACCTCTTAGGAAGGATAGAAAGTGTGACGCGGGGAACTACCAGCATGTCAGTCTCACCTCTGTGCTGGCCACGGATCATGGAGCAGATCATCCTGGAAGTGACTCTCAAGCACACATTCCAGTGCGTCACCACCCTGTGCGTA
>NW_011205358.1:0-566 GCF_000146605.3 Meleagris gallopavo
CACACCCCTTCCCATCCCACACTGCCATGGGAGATCAGGTTCTGGACCACCTGAGGACCCAAACAGCCAGGAATCTTTGGGTCCTGACGAGATGAGTCCCAGAGTTCCGAGGGAATTCACCGCTGCAGTCACCGAGCCACTCTCCATGGTATTTCAGAAGTCGAGGCAGTCAGGTCAAGCCCCTGCTGAGTCGAAAAAAGGTGACAGCACACCTCTTAGGAAGGATACAAAGTGTGACGCGGGGAACTACCAGCATGTCAGTCTCACCTCTGTGCTGGCCACGGATCATGGAGCAGATCATCCTGGAAGTGACTCTCAAGCACACATTCCAGTGCGTCACCACCCTGTGCGTAAAAAAGCCAACTCCTAATAACCAACATAAACCTCCCCTGTCTCACTTGAAAACCATTTCCCCTTGTCCTATCGCTATCCACCCTCCTAAACAGCCGTTGCCCCCTCCTGCTTATGCGCTCCCTTCGAGTCTTAAAAGGCTGTCATGAGCTATCTCCAGAGCTTTCTCTTCTCCCACACAAACAATCCCAGTTCCCTCAACATTTCTTTCTAAG
>NW_011205359.1:0-686 GCF_000146605.3 Meleagris gallopavo
CCCCTGCTGAGTCGAAAAAAGGTGACAGCACACCTCTTAGGAAGGATAGAAAGTGTGACGCGGGGAACTACCAGCATGTCAGTCTCACCTCTGTGCTGGCCACGGATCATGGAGCAGATCATCCTGGAAGTGACTCTCACGCACACATTCCAGTGCGTCACCACCCTGTGCGTAAAAAAGCCAACTCCTAATAACCAACATAAACCTCCCCACTCTCACTTTAAAACCATTTCCCCTTGTCCTATCGCTATCCACCCTCCTAAACAGCCGTTGCCCCCTCCTGCTTATGCGCTCCCTTCGAGTCTTAAAAGGCTGTCATGAGCTATCTCCAGAGCTTTCTCTTCTCCCCACACAAACAATCCCAGTTCCCTCAACATTTCTTTCTAAGAGAGGTGCTCCAGCCCTCTGATCATCTTCGTGGCCCTTCTCTGGACCTGCTCCAAAAGCTCCACATCATTCCCGTGCTGGAGCCCCAGGCCTGGACGCAGTGCTGCACATGGGGCCGCACCAGAGCCGAGTCGAGGGGGACAATCACCTCCCTCTCCCTGCTGGTCGCTCCTCTTTGAATGCAGCCCACGATACAGTTGGCCTTCTGGGCTGCAAGTGCACACTACTGGCTTATGTCCAGCTCTTTGTCCACCAGGATCCCCGAGTCCTCCGCAGGGCTGCTCCCAAGGGCTTCTACG
>NW_011205360.1:0-346 GCF_000146605.3 Meleagris gallopavo
ACCAACATAGCCAGGCACGCACGGTCCAGACGGGTTCTTGCAGTGTGTTGAAGACAACTTTCTGATGCAGGTGGTGGAGGAACCGACGCGGGGAGGGGTGTTACTGGACCTTATTTTCACCAACAGGGATGGACTTGTTAAGTAAGTAAAGGTAGGGGGCAGTTTGGGTTGTAGTGATCATGAGATGGTGGAGTTCAAGATCCTGAGCGGAAGAAGCAAAGCAATAAGTAGGATTGCTACCCTGGACTTTAGGAGAGCCAACTTCGATCTCTTCCGGGACCTACTTGGAGCTATCCCGTGGGCTCGGGGTGTTAGAAGGTAAGGGGGCCTCTGAGAGCTGGTCAGC
>NW_011205361.1:0-418 GCF_000146605.3 Meleagris gallopavo
GATCTCTTCCGGGACCTACTTGGAGCTATCCCGTGGGCTCGGGGGTTAGAAGGTAAGGGGGCCTCTGAGAGCTGGTCAGCATTTAAACAGCTCTTCTTCCAAGCTCAGGATCGGTGCATCCCTGTGAACAAGAAATCGGGAAAAGGTGGCAGGAGACCTTTGTGGATGAGCAAGGAGCTCATGCGCAAGCTCAAAGGAAAGAAGAAGGTCCATGAAATGTGGAAAAAGGGTCTGATCACTTGGGAAGAATATAGGAATGTAGTCAGGGCCTGCAGGGATGCAACGAGGAAGGCTAAAGCCCGTCTGGAATTGAATCTAGCTAAAGTGATAAAGGATAATAAAAAAGGCTTCTTCAAGTATGTTAATAGCAAAAGGAAAACTAGGGAGAATGTGGGCCCCCTTACTAAGTGAGGGGGGT
>NW_011205362.1:0-435 GCF_000146605.3 Meleagris gallopavo
AGGAAACCAGGCATCCGTACAGACTGGAAGGAGCGGCCTTGAGAGCAGCCCTGCGGAGAAGGACCTGGGGGTCCTGATGGATGAAAAGCTGAACGTGAGCCAGCAGTGTGCTCCTGCAGCTGGGAAAGCAAATGGGATCCTGGGCTGCATCAGCAGAGGGGTGGCCAGCAGGGACGGGGAGGTGACTGTCCCCCTCTGCTCTGCTCCTGTGAGGTCCCATCTGCAGCACTGCGTCCAGGTCTGGAGCCCCCAGTACAAGACAGACAGGGAGCTGTTGGAGAGGGTCCAGAGGAGCCACAAAGATGATCGGGGGCTGCAGCACCTCCCCTACGAAGGCAGGCTGAGGGAGCTGGGCTTGTTCAGCCTGCAGAAGAGGAGGCTGTGGGGTGACCTAACTGCAGCCTTTCAATACCTGAAGGGAGCCTACAAACAGGA
>NW_011205363.1:0-551 GCF_000146605.3 Meleagris gallopavo
AGGACAAGAGAATGTAATAGTGAAAACAGTGCAAGACCAGAGACAAGCAAGACACAGAACAAAGAGGATAGGCAGCCTTCTGGGCACCATGAAGCGCAATTCAGAGCTCTGGGGGAACCCTATTGTGCCGGGCTCTGGAATGGGTAAACGACTGGCGGGTGTGCATCGCCCTTACCTGCTGGGCAGACAATGACCAGTCAGCAAAGTGAGGTTCCGGGGCATGCCGGGAAATGTACATTCCACTTCCTTGCTGTTTCCACCGAGACCAACACATCTCTCCGGGCAGTTGTTACGGCACTTGGGAGCACCGCAGCTCTGCTGCCACCTGTTGGACACAATACAGTCATGAAGGCACTGCCCTGCATCCGGGCCTCTTGCACAAACCTGTGCTCCTTGCTCGGAGCACATGGCTGCACTCTGTGCACCATGTTGCTTACCACCAGAGAAGGCTCAGCTACCCAACACCATTTTGGCTTCCATCTTGTCTGATAACTGCTCATTATGCACAGCCCTCATCTTTGCTTGGTGAGGTGGGACTGCCATTGCTTCCT
>NW_011205364.1:0-440 GCF_000146605.3 Meleagris gallopavo
CATTATGCACAGCCCTCATCTTTGCTTGGTGAGGTGGGACTGCCATTGCTTCCTCAGTCCCACAGACCCCTTCCCATCCCACACTGCCATGGGAGATCAGGTTCTGGATCACCTGAGGACCCAAACATCCAGGAGTCCTTGGGTCCTGACGAGATGAGTCCCAGAGTTCCGAGGGAATTCACCGCTGCAGTCACCGAGCCACTCTCCATGGTATTTCACAAGTCGAGGCAGTCAGGTCAAGTCCCTGGTGAGGAGAAAAAAGGTGACAGCACACCTCTTAGGAAGGATAGAAGTGTGACGCGGGGAACCACCAGCATGTCAGTCTCACCTCTGTGCTGGTCACGGATCATGGAGCAGATCATCCTGGAAGTGACTCTCAAGCACACATTCCCGTGCGCAACCACCCTGGGCGTGAAAAGCTGCCTCCTAATAACCAACCT
>NW_011205365.1:0-1016 GCF_000146605.3 Meleagris gallopavo
TGGGAGATCAGGTTCTGGACCACCTGAGGACCCAAACATCCACGAGTCCTTGGGTCCTGACGAGATGAGTCCCAGAGTTCCAAGGGAATTCACCGCTGCAGTCACCGAGCCACTCTCCATGGTATTTCACAAGTCGAGGCAGTCAGGTCAAGTCCCTGGTGAGGAGAAAAAAGGTGACAGCACACCTCTTAGGAAGGATAGAAAGTGTGACGCGGGGAACTACCAGCATGTCAGTCTCACCTCTCTGCTGGTCACGGATCATGGAGCAGATCATCCTGGAAGTGACTCTCAAGCACACATTCCCGTGCGCAACCACCCTGGGCGTGAAAAGCTGCCTCCTAATAACCAACCTAAACCTCCCCTGTCTCACTTGAAAACCATTTCCCCTTGTCCTATCGCTATCCACCCTCCTAAACAGCCGTTGCCCCCTCCTGCTTATGCGCTCCCTTCGAGTCTTGGAAGGCTGTCATGAGCTATCTCCAGAGCTTTCTCTTCTCCCACAGAAACAATCCCAGTTCCCCTCAACATTTTCTTTCTAAGAGAGGTGCTCCAGCCCTCTGATCATCTTCGTGGCCCTTCTCTGGACCTGCTCCAAAAGCTCCACATCATTCCCGTGCTTGGAGCCCCAGGCCTGGACGCAGTGCTGCACATGGGGCCGCCACCAGAGCCGAGTCGAGGGGGACAATCACCTCCCTCTCCCTGCTGGTCGCTCCTCTTTGAATGCAGCCCAGGATACAGTTGGCCTTCTGGGCTGCAAGTGCACACTACTGGCCTATGTCCAGCTCTTTGTCCACCAGGATCCCCGAGTCCTCCGCAGGGCTGCTCCCAAGGGCTTCTACGCCCAGTTTGTACAAGCATCTGGGTTTCCCCTTCATCAGGGACATCAACAGTGGGGTTGAGTGCACCCTAAGGACACCAAGCTGTGGGGTGCAGTGACACAGCAGAGGGACGGGATGCCATCCACAGAGACCTCAACAGGCTGAGCAGTGGGCACAAATCCAAGTGCAGGGTCAGTA
>NW_011205366.1:0-485 GCF_000146605.3 Meleagris gallopavo
GTCTCTTCTTTCTTAATGCTAAAAACATACTGGGCCTTAATTAAGTTCACCACTTTGCTCTATGGAGCAATAGGTATATATAGCCAATTGAAAACATGGATGGAAATAACTATGTGGCATCTGCATATTATGTGGCATACCATTCCAGAGGGAGCTGCTAATTTTACAGGGTTGGGGATTTTTAAGCAGGTTTCCAGCCTCTCCTTTGAATTCTTTATGCGGATTTTCAATGCTCACCTGATCACGTTATTAATCTCCGTGAATGTACTGCTCACCATTTCACTTATTATTAGTATTTATTATATTTTGAGGAAGTCTGCCCCAAAACCAGTAAATACTGAGTGGCAGGGAATGTGGAGAGGCCTGGGTGAGACTTTAGAGAGATGGAAATCTTCGGTGTCATGGAACTTTACTCCAGAACACCTGAAGACCCTGAAATTTTAAACAGATATTTGAGACAGGAATGTCGTGGCTCAGGAAGATCT
>NW_011205367.1:0-612 GCF_000146605.3 Meleagris gallopavo
CTTTATGCGGATTTCAATGCTCACCTGATCACGTTATTAATCTCCGTGAATGTACTGCTCACCATTTCACTTATTATTAGTATTATTATATTTGAGGAAGTCTGCCCCAAAACCAGTAAATACTGAGTGGCAGGGAATGTGGAGAGGCCTGGGTGAGACTTTAGAGAGATGGAAATCTTCGGTGTCATGGAACTTTACTCCAGAACACCTGAAGACCCTGAAATTTAAACAGATATTTGAGACAGGAATGTCGTGGCTCAGGAAGATCTGAGGAGGCCCAAATTGTTTGGGGCCTGGCTAATGCTTACCGGGCCTTATTCAATACTATCCTGGAGAGGGAGAGAGTTTGTGAAATTGAAAAGGAGAGTCTCAGGGAAACAGTGCAAAATGAGCGAGAGAGTCTCCTGGTCGAGAGAAACAGCCTCCAATCTGAGAGAGATGCCCTCCGAATTGAGAGAGACTCCCTGCAATCCAAACTCAACAGTCTTCAATCTCAACAAGACACCCCTCAATCTGAGCTAGATACTCTCATAATCGAACGAGACAGGCTCCGAGCTGAACTGGAGGATGAGAGCATTGGAACTGACCAACCTGATCACTACAGGAAGCACC
>NW_011205368.1:0-559 GCF_000146605.3 Meleagris gallopavo
AGGGAATGTGGAGAGGCCTGGGTGAGACTTTAGAGAGATGGAATCTTCGGTGTCATGGAACTTTACTCCAGAACACCTGAAGACCCTGAAATTTAAACAGATATTTGAGACAGGAATGTCGCGGCTCAGGAAGATCTGAGGAGGCCAAATTATTTGGGGCCTGGCTAATGCTTACCGGGCCTTATTCAATACTATCCTGGAGAGGGGGAGAGTTTGTGAAATTGAAAAGGAGAGTCTCAGGGAAACAGTGCAAAATGAGCGAGAGAGTCTCCTGGTCGAGAGAAACAGCCTCCAATCTGAGAGAGATGCCCTTTGAATTGAGAGAGACTCCCTGCAATCCAAACTCAACAGTCTTCAATCTCAACAAGACACCCTCCAATCTGAGCTAGATACTCTCATCATCGAACGAGACAGGCTCCAAGCTGAACTGGAGGATGAGAGCATTGGAACTGACCAACCTGATCAACTACAGGAAGCACCACAATTGATGTCAGTTGCCCCTGTAAGAGGACGGAAAATGAAACGAATCTCGACTCAATTAGAAGAGAAGAAAGAAGAG
>NW_011205369.1:0-1239 GCF_000146605.3 Meleagris gallopavo
GGGGGAGGGGAGGGGTGGAGATTCATGATCCTTGAGGTCCCTTCCAACTCGGGCCATTCTGTGATTCTGAAAATAAGGCAGGGATGCATCGCCTCCATCTACCTATCTTCCATCCCTAGTGCGCCTCAGAGAAAATCCTCACACTTTGACCGCCTCGGACTCTGGGACACAGAACGCTGCTCCGATTGCCGCTGGGGCTGCGCACCCCGGGCTGCCCGCAGAGCAGGAGTTTGGGGCTCCGTCTCGGAGCGGTGGAGCGCGGCCCCACAGCTTCCCCGGGCAGGTCCTGCATGGGGGGGTACCGCGGCTCCGGAGTAGGAGGAGGGGGGGGAGGAGCGCTCGGCGCGGTCACGGCCACCGCGGGCGGCGTGTGCGGGGGCGGGTGTGGAAGAGAGGTGGGCAAATAGCGATGACCTTTGCGAAGAACCCGTGAGGGAGCGGGTCAGAGACAGAGCGAGCGGCGGAGGATGGTGGCTGAGAGCCGGAGAACAGCCGCCCCGTAATGTCACCATGTAAGTTTCTTCTTCGGATTCTCGGGCGGGGACCGCCGCTCGGGCAGCGCGGATCACCCCTCGGTCGGGCCAGGTAGGCAGGGCTCCCCGCGCCCCCGCCCCGTGGTGGGTGATGAGTAACGTCAGGTCGGAGCCGTGCAGATAGGTAGGGCTGAAGGAATGGGGAAACGGGAGAGTTTCGCGTCGGGAGCGTGGAGGACAGGACAGCCGCGGCTCTGCCCCGTCCGGGCTCCGGCTTAGCCGCCGGGTGCCCCGCAGGCTCCTGGGCAGCCGCTGCCTCTTCTCCAGCCCTGTAATCACGAGCTCGGGACTTCTCCGGTCGCTTTTCCCCGCTTGGAGGCAAGTAGCGAAACCTCCAGCTCCGCCGCCGCCGCCCAGCTCCAGTCCCAGCCGAGGAACCCTACATCCCGGCACCGCTGCCGGCCCTCCAGGTGCGGTGCCAGCACAGGGAGGGAAAAGAGGGGGAAAGGGAGGGGGGGAAAGGAGGGGAGAGGAGAGGGGCCGGGCGTGCTCCATCCCGGTACCGCCGTTCCTCCCGGAGCGCACGGCGGGAGAGGAGGCGGAGAGGGGGCTCCCGCTCGCTCTCCGCCCGTCCGCCCCCGGGCGGATTTTGTCGCGGCCTCTGGGCGCTTTCCCCCAAAAGTTTTGCCTTTCCCGACGCTCTCTTCCGAAGGTAAGGCAAGGCGCTGTCGGCTCTGGGGTTGGGTTTCGCCGGTGCCAGGTGGAA
>NW_011205370.1:0-556 GCF_000146605.3 Meleagris gallopavo
CCCGTCCTGTGATTATTTAGCAAGGAAAGGTTGGAGAGGCTGTTTGCTAATGGAAGATGGAGAGAGGAAAAGCAAGTCAGAGGCATGCTGTGCATAGCCAGCACAGAGCATCTGCACCATTTCGCCCTGCACAAAGGAGGAGCAGATCAGCAAGATTGGCCTGGGCCTTGGAAGGGAGCGCCCAAATGTCTGGACCGACCCCAAACGAGCTGGTTCTGCAGGTTGGTTGTCTTCTGCTGTTTGTCTCACATCCTGTGGCTCGGGGCTACATTTGTTCATGTTCAGAGCTAAGGGGAAAGTCGCGCAGCACTTGGTTTCAGCTGTCGCGATGCTTTGATCCCTTGCTGCTGGGATGGGGCGTTTGAAGAGTGATGCGTGTGCCGTTGTCCTGCCAAGCTCTGGGGATGAGGCCACATACCAGGGTATGTCTGACAGGAGTGAGGGTGGGGGACCGGGCCGAGGGGGCGACTTTGCTCTCGGTCTAAGTGCTTGTCTTTGCTCAGGAGGGCAGGTGGTGAACCTCATGAACCAATGCCTGCAGATGGGGCTTGCAGAG
>NW_011205371.1:0-1161 GCF_000146605.3 Meleagris gallopavo
CGACTTTGCTCTCGGTCTAAGTGCTTGTCTTTGCTCAGGAGGGCAGGTGGTGAACCTCATGAACCAATGCCTGCAGATGGGGCTTGCAGAGAAAGAGGTCCTGCAGGCCCTGTGTGGCAGCCACGGAGCTGTAGCGCGGCTGCATCAGTGTAAAAGTGCGGTGTGAAGGTGAGCTGTGGCCTCCAGTACCACAGGAGGGGATGTGCATGCTCGGGGTTTGGATGCTTCTGTGTGTGTTAAGTGACTGTGATAGCACTGTTGGGTCAGCTTGAGTGTATGGAAGAACAAGTGTGACATTCTTTTTGATGGAGTCCTGTGAAAAGTGTCCTATGGGGTCCTTGAGAAGTGACCTTAAGCCTGCGGGCATCGTCCAGGAGTTGGGGTAGGGGATGAGGCAAGGAAAGTTGGGCTAAGAGGATGAGGCCTAGGAATAGGAAGCTCTTTGGTCGATATTAACTCCTGCCGTTCTCGTTTTGGATTAGGAATCTATGTGGGTTCTTTAATGAAGAAGAAACTCGTTGTACAGCCCTGCCGCGCGTGCTCAGATGAGCCAAGTTGTCAAGGCCTGGCTGGTTGGTTGGTGAGTGGTGCCCAAGGTCAGAGAGTTGACTCTTCTCGGCTTTGTCTTCTAGTTGCACGCTGTGTTCTTCCTCTTGATCTCTTGAGCTGCTGCCCTAAATGAGGCTGCAAGCACTACCGCGGAAGGAACGGTTGAGATGGGAAGTGCAATGCAAAGGGCTGGAGCCAGCAGGAGCAGGCCAGTGATCATCCCCTGTACTCAGCACTGGTGAGTCCTCACCTTGCGTACTGTGTTCAGTTCTGGGTCCCTCACTACAAGAAGGACACTGATACCCTGAAATGTGTCCAGAGAAGAGCAGTGAAACTCTTCTGTGTGAGGAGTCTAGAGCACCAGTCTTATGGGGAGCGGCTGAGGGAACTGGGATTGTTTAGTCTGGAGAAGAGGAAGCTCAGGGAAGACCTTATCCCTCTCTACAGTTAGCTGAAGAGAGGTGATGTGAAGAGAGGTGGGGGTCGTCCTCTTCTCCCATGTAAGTAGTGATAGGACTTGGGGGAAGGCCTCAAGTTGCACGAGGGGAGATTCAGGTTGGATGCTAAGAAACACTTCTCCACAGGAGTGCCCAGGGAGCTGATCGAGTTACT
>NW_011205374.1:0-473 GCF_000146605.3 Meleagris gallopavo
TCTAAGCCCTTTCCAACACATCACGTGTAATTTCCTTTCCCTGTGTAGTGAAATGGCTCTTTAACACACGGGAGGTGCTGCCTGTATCTTTCTAAGTGAGGAGGAGAGACACAACGGTTAAAAGTACAGCCAGCCCTGAGAGCAACATCGTCCATGACTCCCAGTATAATACACAGAGCACAGGTTGTTCCAGCTCACGAGGAGTGGACTGTTTCGCATTGCCCGTGGGCAAAGAAGAATCAAATCAAAGCGCTTTCTCCAAAGACAAGACGTTGCCTCCAACAGATGCCTTTCCCATTCACTGCACACGGTTCCCTCCCCCCCCCCGAGAAGCTGCCATGCCTCACCTTGAGGGCTGTGCTGCGCGGCCTGGAGTCTGTGGCTTCCCATGCAGTTCTGCTGATGTGGCCCCACTGCAGCGTGCATCTGTCCTCCAGAAGGCAGCTGGAGAAATAAGGCTGAGCCGGGCTGGG
>NW_011205375.1:0-734 GCF_000146605.3 Meleagris gallopavo
CTTTCCCTGTGTAGTGAAATGGCTCTTTAACACACGGGAGGTGCTGCCTGTATCTTTCTAAGTGAGGAGGAGAGACACACGGTTAAAAGTACAGCCAGCCCTGAGAGCAACATCGTCCATGACTCCCAGCATAATACACAGAGCACAGGTGTTCCAGCTCACGAGGAGTGGACTGTTTCGCATTGCCGTGGGCAAAGAAGAATCAAATCAAAGCGCTTTCTCCAAAGACAAGACGTTGCCTCCGACAGAGGCCTTTCCCATTCACTGCACACGGTTCCCTCCCCCCCCCGAGAAGCTGCCATGCCTCACCTTGAGGGCTGTGCTGCACGGCCTGGGGTCTGTGGCTTCCCATGCAGTTCTGCTGATGTGGCCCCACTGCAGCGTGCATCTGTCCTCCAGAAGGCAGGTGGAGAAAAAAGGCTGAGCCGGGCTGGGGAGAGCTGTGCTGGGCCATCTGAGCATTCCTCTGCAAATAACCTGGTCACCAGGGAGAGGAGCAGGCAGTGGGTAAAGGACCCAGAGGTGCCACTGGACACGCGTGTCTTTAGTAACAACGGCCCACAGGGCCCACTAACAGAACCCTTCCAGCACCATCCGAGGCACGTTTTGCAGTTGTTGCTAGGAGGGTGCCAGCGTTACCCACTGTGATAACAGATTCCATTTCCTCCTTCACCCAAGGAACATACCTTCAGCCACCAAGGCTGAACTCTGGGCTCATTTTCCTACTCTCACAC
>NW_011205376.1:0-535 GCF_000146605.3 Meleagris gallopavo
CTGTCCTCCAGAAGGCAGGTGGAGAAAAAAGGCTGAGCCGGGCTGGGGAGAGCTGTGCTGGGCCATCTGAGCATTCCTCTGCAAATAACCTGGTCACCAGGGAGAGGAGCAGGCAGTGGGTAAAGGACCCAGAGGTGCCACTGGACACGCGTGTCTTTAGTAACAACGGCCCACAGGGCCCACTAACAGAACCCTTCCAGCACCATCCGAGGCACGTTTTGCAGTTGTTGCTAGGAGGGTGCCAGCGTTACCCACTGTGATAACAGATTCCATTTCCTCCTTCACCCAAGGAACATACCTTCAGCCACCAAGGCTGAAACTCTGGGCTCATTTTTCCTACTCTCACACAGGGAAATGCCACCCAATAGTGTCACAACCACCCCTCGCTGGGAAGCTTAAGGTCGCGGAGCTTGGAAACCCAGCAGTTGTAGGAAAGTCTTGCCAAAGCCAGAGGAAGCATCTTACAAGCCCAACTGCTGGCCTGCATCGAACACTCAGAGGCTGAAGGACTGCTGGCAAGAGTCGAACGTGGTGC
>NW_011205377.1:0-643 GCF_000146605.3 Meleagris gallopavo
AAGAAGAGCCTTATGAATATAGAATCATAGAATAGAATCATAGAATGGTATGGAGTGGAAGAGACCTTTAAGATGAGCTAGTTTCAAACCCAAGCTATAGGCAGGGATACCTCCCTCTAGATCAGGTTGCTCAAAAGTCCTATCCAGCCTGGCTTTGAATGCTTGGAGGGAGGAGGCATTCACAACCTTGCTGGACAACCTGTTCCAGTGTCTCCCCATCCCCACAGTAAAAAATTTCTTCCTGATATGTAGTCTAAATCTTCCCTTTTCCAGTTTAAAGCCATTTCCCCTTGTCCTGTCGCCATCTGCCCTGATAAAAAGTCCCTCCCCAGCTTTCCTGTAGGGCCCTTCAGGTACTGGAAGGCCACTCCAAGGTCTCCTTGGAGCCTTCTCTTCTCCTCTGGAGCTGATGAGCTCCAGCTCGCTCAGCCTTTCCGTACAGGGGAGGTGTTTCAGCCCTCTGATCATCTTTGTGGCCCTCCTCTGGACCTGCCTGAACAACTCCATGTCCTTGTGTTGAGGGCTCCAGAACTGGACGCAGTGCTCCAGATGGTGTGTCAATGAGAGCAGAGTAGGGGGGCAGGCATCACCTCCCTCGAACTGCTGGTCATGCCTCTATGCTTTAAGGCTTATGCTTTCAGAT
>NW_011205378.1:0-927 GCF_000146605.3 Meleagris gallopavo
TTCTTCCTGATATGTAGTCTAAATCTTCCCTTTTCCAGTTTAAAGCCATTTCCCCTTGTCCTGTCGCCATCTGCCCTGATAAAAAGTCCCTCCCCAGCTTTCCTGTAGGGCCCTTCAGGTACTGGAAGGCCACTCCAAGGTCTCCTTGGAGCCTTCTCTTCTCCTCTGGAGCTGATGAGCTCCAGCTCGCTCAGCCTTTCCGTACAGGGGAGGTGTTTCAGCCCTCTGATCATCTTTGTGGCCCTCCTCTGGACCTGCCTGAACAACTCCATGTCCTTGTGTTGAGGGCTCCAGAACTGGACGCAGTGCTCCAGATGGTGTGTCAATGAGAGCAGAGTAGGGGGGCAGCATCACCTCCCTCGAACTGCTGGTCATGCCTCTCTGCTTTAAGGCTTATGCTTTCAGATGTGAGATGCTTTAAGGTTCAGTTAGACCTGAAGAGGTGAGGCAACTGCGCTATCTGTGAAGGTCCCTTCCAACTGAGCTGTTCTATTCCAGACAGTTCCGACCACTCTTTAAAAGGTTTTGGCAAGCTGGGCTGGTCCAACAAAGCATGGGTCCAAACATAGCATGACTGGAATAAGCAGTGTACGTGGTGCAGTGTGAGTGCCACCCACATTCCTCTTGGCTCGTGGAACTAAAATTGTGCCTTGTTTGGATTGTGTAAGCATTCCTGATTGTCTCTTGTGATGCTTAGCTTCTTAGAGCAGCTTTCCATGTTTGGCTCTAAATATTTTGTACCTTACTTGTTCTATTGGGCTTAGGAAGGAAGGCGTTGTGAAGCATCCTCCGTCTTCATTTGGGCAGCACACTTTGAAATTTCATGGACCTTACCTGAGTGTAAGGTGTCAAGGGGAAAAGCCCATCTCCCTAACCTGTTTCCTTCTAGAACACAATCCCTGAAGAGGATTTGGTTTACTTTTTTTC
>NW_011205378.1:7711-9319 GCF_000146605.3 Meleagris gallopavo
TGCACAGAGAGCCAAGAGAGTGGCAGCCTCCTGCAGCTGCTCCCTGCCCCACAGCCCTCCTGCCGGGCTGCCTCAGGTCTCTGCCCAAGATGGGGACACAACCCCCACTTCCCCCTTTGCAATAAAGCTGAGCACATAACCCAGAGAAGCGCAGAGCCCTTAGGAGTCCTCGGCCAGATAACCCTGCTGGAAGAAACATTTCTGTGCTCTCAGACGGCCCTGCTGATGAGTGGGTCTGACCAGGACTGGGTTCCATCACTTACTCACTAACTTACTGCCCTGGATGGCCAGGTACACTTAGAGAGTGTTGGAAATACCCAAGTAATGTTCCAGGACGGTTTCTCTGATAAAGCAGATTTTATTCACATTGCAATATTGGGCCTCCTGCAAGCAGGGGCGCCCCGAGAAAGCAGCCTTACATCTTTTATCCCCTACTGCCTGACGCTGATCTCTTTCTGCCTGGTTCCTCACTGGCTGAGTACTGCCGGCTCACACTCTTCCACAGCGCTTCACTAATCATACAGATACCAAGTAAGCACAAATCTTTACTGCTCAGACACAAATAATTGATTAATTGCCTTCTAACCATTGCTTTCTTGACAAACGTTTGGTCCTAACTTTCGGATGTCTGTTTTACAACATGACCATAGACTCTTAATTGCTTAATTACCCCCCTTGACACTTGTGTCCCTTTACACTGGGTCACTGTTGTGGTCATCCATGTGTCCTTGCACAGAGATAAGCTCAAAAGGAGGATGGATTGTTAGAAAGCCGACGTGCCTTCATTGCAGCACTGGGTGCAGGGGGGATCACTGCTCCTAGCATGCACACAGAAGAGCTGGAGCACACAGGTTCTAGACAAGCAACTTGTGAACATTCCAATCTCAGGAAGCGTGCGCCTGTTCCAATAACTGCTGTACAGATTAAAAACTGATTACAGATGAGCTCTTTGGAGATGGGGTTCTTGCCAAGCGTCCTCAGTGGTTGTGTGATTCCTCTGGGAGTTGCTATCCAGCCTAAAGGTCACGTCCTAAGTTGACCAGGTCCCGTTTTCGTCAAGAAATTATTTACAGAAAATCAGCTGCTGATCAAGTTTCTAGTATCACATTGGCCTTGCTATAGGGTCTGCATTCAGAATCACAGAACCATGGGATTTTGTAATTTCTTTTTGCAAACCTTAATTTCACAACACCAAGAAGTTATTCCAGCTTTGGTATCTGGCAAACTTGGTATATAACTGAGTAACTGTAATCATAATGTTCTAGAAACACGGAGGTGGAGAAATTAATTCTCTTCTTGTCACTCTCTGTACTGTACCCCCGTGGTTGTCAACATGTAATGCAATATTGAAATTTCAGCTGAAAAATTGAAAGCTGTCCTTCACTTTTGTCTCTAGATTGTGCTTCTCTGAGGCTGAGAAAGGAGGATCTGGGTTTTAAAATATCTGCTTGGTTTGGGTTCTTCTTTATGCAGCTGCTGTGTCAGCTCATGATGATGCAATAGGACCTGTAGTTACCCTTGCTGTCTGTAACTCAAACCTGCCAGATTCCTACTGTTAGCTCTATCAAGTTAAAAACACAGCTTATTGAGGAAATGACTGGGTGTTGA
>NW_011205379.1:0-569 GCF_000146605.3 Meleagris gallopavo
ATGAAGATCTGGGTTTTGTTATCGTGTTTTTGTTAGTGTGTCTTAATACTTGGGTTTTATAGAATGTAATCAGGTTTATCAGTTGGGATTTACCATTCGTATACCTATAGTGACTGGGCCCAATACCTCAGTTGTCCTTTCGCAGTGCACAATGGCTACCGAGATCTGTTCTATCAGTTTCCAGGCAGCAAGGCGAGACTAATAGGTATGCGGCTACGATGATCACTTCTATGTTCTTTTTCAAAGTTTGGCGTCCCATTTACCAGTCTCCAAACTACTGGAACATTTCTGGTTAGCGTGGACCGCCGAAGAACGAGGAAGAGCAGGTTGGCATTGATGTCTGCCCATTTCATTAGCAGTCCAGGGTGAGATCTGTCAGGCCCCACGGACTTGCTGGCATCCAATTTTTGGAGGAGGTCTGAAACAGTCTCATCGTATATCACGCAGGGTCTGTTCTGTTCTACATGCCAATGTACCAGAGTCGGCAGCTGTGTGGCCAGGGAGTAGTTAAGTTTTTAATAGTAAGATTGAGGCCAAGAAGGCATTAAGAGCCTTAGTATTATTCTGAT
>NW_011205380.1:0-678 GCF_000146605.3 Meleagris gallopavo
GGAGCCGGAGACGCACCCAACATGGCGGCGGTGTGTCACCGGGTCCCGTTTCTACCTTCCTCCCGTCACGCAGTGGGCGACAAGAGCAATTCCGGTTTCGGCGCGGCGGTGATTGGTCCATCCTGTCCCCTGACCGGAAGCGAGCGTTCCGCCGCGAAGTTGAAACGCGAGGTGCCGGCCGGGCCGCGCTCCGTGCAGCTGCCGGCTGCCCCGCTCGATTTCGGCCCGGCGCTGCGGTCCCGGCAGCCGTTGCGGTATGCGGCGGAGGCCGGTAGGCGTGGGAAGGGGGCTGGGAGTCGCGCTGCGTGTGTCTGCGCTGAGGCGGCGGGGCTCGTCGGGCGGAGCGGCCCTTCGTCGGGCGGCCTGCAGACGGGCCGGGCTGCGCTGTGCCGGAGCGGCGCGCGGGGTGGGAGCGGAGCTGAGACGGCCCTGCTAACGGGCAGAGCGCTGCTGGGCC
This sequence comes from Meleagris gallopavo, assembly GCF_000146605.3. Lineage (NCBI taxonomy): Eukaryota > Metazoa > Chordata > Aves > Galliformes > Phasianidae > Meleagris > Meleagris gallopavo. The sequence goes on from NW_011205380.1 coordinate 458, forward strand.
GCTTAGGCCTACGGGGAAAGGCTCCCGCTGCTTCCCAAGGAGGTTCAACAGAGCCAAGTGCCGGGTCCTGCTCTTTGGCCACAAGAAGCCCATGCAGCGCTACAGGCTTGGGGCTGAGTGGCTGGATGACTGTGAAGAGGAAAGGGGCGTGGGGGTGTTGGTTGATGCTCGGCTGAACACGGGCCAGCAGTGTGCCCAGGTGGCCGTTAGGGCCAAACGGC
>NW_011205381.1:0-850 GCF_000146605.3 Meleagris gallopavo
GGAGCCGGAGACGCACCCAACATGGCGGCGGTGTGTCACCGGGTCCCGTTTCTACCTTCCTCCCGTCACGCAGTGGGCGACAAGAGCAATTCCGGTTTCGGCGCGGCGGTGATTGGTCCATCCTGTCCCCTGACCGGAAGCGAGCGTTCCGCCGCGAAGTTGAAACGCGAGGTGCCGGCCGGGCCGCGCTCCGTGCAGCTGCCGGCTGCCCCGCTCGATTTCGGCCCGGCGCTGCGGTCCCGGCAGCCGTTGCGGTATGCGGCGGAGGCCGGTAGGCGTGGGAAGGGGGCTGGGAGTCGCGCTGCGTGTGTCTGCGCTGAGGCGGCGGGGCTCGTCGGGCGGAGCGGCCCTTCGTCGGGCGGCCTGCAGACGGGCCGGGCTGCGCTGTGCCGGAGCGGCGCGCGGGGTGGGAGCGGAGCTGAGACGGCCCTGCTAACGGGCAGAGCGCTGCTGGGCCGCTTAAGCCTACGGGGAAAGGCTCCCGCTGCTTCCCAAGGAGGTTCAACAGAGCCAAGTGCCGGGTCCTGCTCTTTGGCCACAAGAAGCCCATGCAGCGCTACAGGCTTGGGGCTGAGTGGCTGGATGACTGTGAAGAGGAAAGGGACGTGGGGGTGTTGGTTGATGCTCGGCTGAACACGGGCCAGCAGTGTGCCCAGGTGTCCGTTAGGGCCAACGGCATCGTGGCCTGCAATCGAAATAGTGTGGCCAGCAGGAGCAGGGAGGTCATCATCCCCTGTACTCAGCTGTGGTGAGTCTGCACCTCGAGTCCCGTGTTCAGTTTTGGTCCCTGGAGCCCAAAGAAAGACATTGAGGCCCTGAAGCGTGTCCAGAGAAGGGCAACGAAACAGGT
>NW_011205382.1:0-1160 GCF_000146605.3 Meleagris gallopavo
GGAGCTGAGACGGCCCTGCTAACGGGCAGAGCGCTGCTGGGCCGCTTAGGCCTACGGGGAAAGGCTCCCGCTGCTTCCCAAGGAGGTTCAACAGAGCCAAGTGCCGGGTCCTGCTCTTTGGCCACAATAAGCCCATGCAGCGCTACAGGCTTGGGGCTGAGTGGCTGGATGACTGTGAAGAGGAAAGGGACGTGGGGTGTTGGTTGATGCTCGGCTGAACACGAGCCAGCAGTGTGCCCAGGTGGCCGTTAGGGCCAACGGCATCCTGGCCTGCATTAGAAATAGTGTGGCCAGCAGGAGCAGGGAGGTCATCATCCCCTGTACTCAGCTGTGGTGAGTCTGCACCTCGAGTCCCGTGTTCAGTTTTGGTCCCTGGAGCCCAAAGAAAGACATTGAGGCCCTGAAGCGTGTCCAGAGAAGGGCAACGAAACAGGTGAGGGGTCTGGAGCACAAGTCTTATGAGGAGCGGCTGAGGGAGGTGGGATTGTTCATTCTGGGAAAGTGGAGGCTCAGGGGAGACCTCATTGCACTCTACAACTGCCTGAAGGGAGGCTGTGGTGAGGAGGGGCTTGGCCTCTTCTCCCAGGCAACAAACAGGGCCCGAGGAAATGGCCACAAGCTGTACCAGAGGAGGTTTAGGTTAGACATAAGGAAGGACTCTTTGTCTCGGACAGCGGTCAGGCACTGGAATGGCTGCCCAGGGAGGTGGTGGAGTCGCCATCCCTGGCTCTGCTCAAGAGGCGTCTGGATGAGGAGCTGTGAGATATGGTTTAGTGCTTGTGGTAGCAATGGCAGTGGGAGGACTAGATGATCTTGCAGGTCATTTCCAACCTCATGATTCTATGATTCTAAAGCTGTAGTCCAACCCTGGTGCTGCTGTGTGGCACAAAGCTCTGAGCAGTGTTCTGTACTGTTAGCATAAGGGAAGTCAGCGCCATGCAGTGCGATTTGTTACTGCTAGGTGAGAGGGGACGCGCCTTGGTGAGGAGATGGGCAGTGCTGGAGCTGCCCCTTCTGCTTGTAAGAGTGTGTCCTAAGTGGGATGTGAACACTGCTGTTCTTCCTCACTGCAGGTGCTTGGAGGATCTGAAGGTCTTGCAGAATCCAGGATGTCTGTCAGCGACTACCAGGAAATTCTCAAGTACTCTGAATTACATGAA
>NW_011205383.1:0-536 GCF_000146605.3 Meleagris gallopavo
CTTCAAGGCAGCCTTAAGAATACCGTTATAACGTTCAATGAGGCCTGCCCCTGTCGGATTACACGGCAGGTGGAATCGCCATTCGATGTTATTTTCTTCTGCCCAGGGCAATGTGGTGTGCACGTGTCTGCTGCTAGAGATGACCAAAACAGATTAACCTCAAGTTTCTTATTCCTGCAGTGATCAAAGTCATTCACACCAGTCATTAGCCACGCCAGCTTTGTTCTAGAACAAGTGGAGATTGATATCCAATGGCAGCCACCAGGAAGAGCCTTTATACAGCAGTGAAATGCCACACGTTTCCAAAGAGCTTAGTCAGCTTTAGCACTGAGTCAGTGGTTCAATTTTTTCAAACACAAAAATACACGTAGGAAAAGCAGAGCTCAAGTCTTCTCTTTGGACAGCTGAACTCTCACCCATCATGAGCAGAGAGTGAGAAATCTTACTCAAAATCCACAACGACCAACGATGCTTCCATGCTGATTGCATTACATGCCATAGAACGGCCAAAAACTCCGTCAGCCGAGTACTGGCAG
>NW_011205384.1:0-1189 GCF_000146605.3 Meleagris gallopavo
AGCCACCAGGAAGAGCCTTTATACAGCAGTGAAATGCCACACGTTTCCAAAGAGCTTAGTCAGCTTTAGCACTGAGTCAGTGGTTCAATTTTTCAAACACAAAAATACACGTAGGAAAAGCAGAGCTCAAGTCTTCTCTTTGGACAGCTGAACTCTCACCCCTCATGAGCAGAGGGTGAGAAATCTTACTCAAAATCCACAACGACCAACGATGCTTCCATGCTGATTGCATTACATGCCATAGAACGGCCAAAAACTCCGTCAGCCGAGTACTGGCAGAAAATGAGAGTACACATTTTTTAGCATTTCATCATGAATTCAAAGTATAGTCTCAGTTTACTATTAAAATTGGAAGGGAAAAAAAAATCTCTGTACATATATACATTAGCCTCCAAGTTGCCAGGCATCAGTTTTCAATGGAGAAAAGCCACATTTGACATCGGCTTCTATAGCAGAGTCCATCCGACCTTTAAAATTATTTTGTTGAGGTTAAAGACATTCCACTGCTTTGTCCTTATGAAGCATTTCATGATGTGCATCGAATTTGGCAGCCAGCAGAAGAGAAGGCTCCGGGGAGACCTCCTGAGGGCAGCCTTCAGTATCCCAAGGGGGCTGCAAAAAGCAAGGGACAGAGTCTTTAGGTGGGACATAAGGAAGAACTCTGTTACAATAAGCGTGGCACTGGAACAGGGACACTGAGGGACCCTGGGGCTCTCTGGAGCCCTGAGCACTGGGTGTCAGGGCCTGGGGATGGAGGGGATGGAGGGCACCATCCCCTACCCCTTTCCAGGGGGACCACTGCCACCCCCAGACCTTCCCTCGTGCTCTGAGGGGGCTGTGCAGAGGAGGAGGGTCTCGAGCTGTCCTATGGATGGCCCAGGGTCACTGTGGAGATGGGACAGGGGCTGTGGCTGCTGTCCCCAGGGGACCCACATCCCGCCCTGGGCTGCTGACAGCCCTCCTCCTGCCCAAAGTCCTGGGGCACAAACCCTGCAGGGACGAGGCTTCTCCACGGTCAGTGACACCTTCTGACATCCTCTGCTGACCAAAGGAGTCCTCTGAAGAATGAAGACCCTGATGTCACTGACATCCTCCAGTGATCAATAAAGACCTCAGCAAAGCCACGCTCTGTGTGTCTGTGTCCTTGTCCCCATGCTCAGCAGGAACCGCTGACGTCTGTCCCTGCCTG
>NW_011205385.1:0-453 GCF_000146605.3 Meleagris gallopavo
CCATGGTGGAGGCAACAACTGGGTGGCTTGAAACCTATGCAGTACCCCACGCTACTGCCCGAAATACCATATTAGGTCTTGAGACACAAGTCCTGTGGCGACATGGTACCCCAGAAAGAATTGAGTCAGATAATGGGACTCATTTTAAAAATTCTCTTGCAGATACCTGGGCTAAAGGTCATGGTATTGAGTGGATTTACCATATTCCCTACCATGCACCAGCCTCAGGTAAGATTGGACGATACAATGGGTTGTTAAAAACTATGCTGAAAGCAATGGCAGGCGGTACATTTAAGCACTGGGAGAAGCATTTGGCAGAAGCCACCTGGTTAGTCAATACCAGAGGATCTATCAATCGTGGTGGTCCAACCCAGTCCAGCTCCCTACATACCGTAGAGGGAGATAAAGTCCCTGTTATACATGTAAAGAATATGTTGGGAAAGGCAGTTTGGG
>NW_011205386.1:0-601 GCF_000146605.3 Meleagris gallopavo
AAAAGCACCTCCAGCATGTGAGAAAGCAGACGTCATGACCTTGGAAAGCAGAGCATGCCGCAGAAATCGCGTTTAACACCAGATACATGGTGGAGCTGAGGCAGCACAGAACAGCTACCCCTGGCTGTTTCTTGCCAGGGGCTTCACAAAGGAACTGCTGGTAGCAGGCATGTGGAGAGCTTTCTGACTGCAGCCACAAGGGACTCTGGCCTGTACAGACTCAAGTGCTTGGAAGGAGAAGAAAGGAAGCAAAGAACTGCCCCAAAACTGCAGCTGGTCTCCAGGCATGGACAAGCACGTGCCTCTGCAGCTCCTCGCCGAGAGGAAGGACTTTCCTGCTTAAGAAAAGGAATTAACAGCATTAGCTGCTGGAAGCTGTGCTGCATCCCTTTGGGGCAGATAGCAGGGTGTCCTGGTTTTGCCGAGGACAGAGTTAATTTTCTTCCTACGAGCAGGCATGCTATTGTCCTTTGGATTCTGTCTGAGGACAACGTTGGTGCTTTGGCTGTTGCTGGGCAGTTCTTCCACTTAGGGGCCGAGGAGTTTTCAGCTTTTCAGACTGCCTTGCCAGCGAGGAGCTGGGGAGGCGCGAGGCGCTGGG
>NW_011205387.1:0-573 GCF_000146605.3 Meleagris gallopavo
AAGTCCCCAAAAGCTTATCCTATCCTTCTCCTGAAGCTCAGCAGAAAATGGCTTCCCACACCACCATTCTGCTCCCTCTTCCTGTCTGGAAAACACTAATTTGTTTCCTGGTCCATGGGGAGTCCTGGAAGCATCATGGAGAAAGGACAATACAGATGCTGAGTATAAACTTCTTCACCAGAGCACCAGGAATTTATATAGTGTTTGCCTGTTCAGTCCCCCATCTCACATTCAATCCAAACCCAAACACTTTCTCTCCCTCATTTGTGTTGGTGAGGCTACCTGCATACTCACTGAACCTTCAGCCTTTCTCACAGGACACAATCCGAAGTCCTGTGCAGGGCTTCTGTGGAGATCAGGTTCTCCTTTATCCCAGGATACATCCCATGAGCCTACTTTGTGAACTGCTGATTCACAGAGCCAGCACAGGCAGACTGCAGGAAGTAAAACAAGCTGCTTTATCACATCATGCCTACTTTGTTCTATTTTCATGCCAGCCACATCCCTTGGATGGATACTTTCTCTGCATGGTCATCTAGTACAGGAAAATATATTGATGCAGACATCAGCTCC
>NW_011205388.1:0-407 GCF_000146605.3 Meleagris gallopavo
GCAAAATAATGATCAGGTGTGGAATAAGTTAATGAATTAACTTCAGATTGACGCTTAGGCAGCAACCATTGATGTTTGTCCAGTGTTTCCATGTTTGCCCAGTGTTTGTGTGTTTAGTGAAGCGTCGAGAAGATTGTGAACCTAAAGAACTCAGCCAGTGAGGAACCAGGGGGAGAAAGAGATCAGCGTCGGGGAGTAGGGAAGAAAAGACGTCACGCTGTTTTTCGGGGGGCTCTCCTGCTTGCAGGAGGCCCAACATTGCAATTGCAAATAGAATCTGCTTTATCAGAGAAACCGTCCTAGAGAATTATTTGGGTATTTCCGACACCTTCCTTCCCACTGCTTCCCTCCTCCCTCCCTCCCTGCCTCCCTCCTTACGTCCCGACCAGCCCGGCTCTCAGTGCGCT
>NW_011205389.1:0-488 GCF_000146605.3 Meleagris gallopavo
CTCACGCGTAGAAAGCGGCATTCGCGCTGAACCGCTCCGGAGATTTTGCCGTAGCTGGCCGAGAAATCACGCATCTACCCGAATGCCGCTTTCAGCCGTCAGCAGCGGTCAGCAGCGTTTCTCGCTTGCCGAGAACGGGCCACTTCAGCCGGCTGCTTTTCTCCGACGAGTGAGCGGGCTCCTGTGCGCACATCGGAAAGGAGCGGTTTGCACTTCGCCTTGGCTACATGCAGAATGCACTACGCCTACCTCTGAATACTATGTCTCTGCCTTTATTTCGAGCCACAATTCATTCTAGTGAGGTTTTCCACTGCTACACATCTGCATTCAGAGAGGAAAAGAGTGGAAGGGAAAACACGCTCTAATAAGGCATTTGCAAGTTCGAGGAGCGACCGATGCAGTGCTCTCAGGGAGAGCGTTTCAGAAAGTGGGGAGAGATCCTTTCAGGACTGCGGAGAAAAACCCCCATCGCAGGTAGTGCAGGAGGC
>NW_011205390.1:0-546 GCF_000146605.3 Meleagris gallopavo
GATAGAAAGTGTGACGCGGGGAACTACCAGCATGTCAGTCTCACCTCTGTGCTGGTCACGGATCATGGAGCAGATCATCCTGGAAGTGACTCTCAAGCACACATTCCAGTGCGTCACCACCCTGTGCGTGAAAAGCTGCCTCCTAATAACCAACCTAAACCTCCCCTGTCTCACTTGAAAACCATTTCCCCTTGTCCTATCGCTATCCACCCTCCTAGACAGCCGTTGCCCCCTCCTGCTTATGCGCTCCCTTCGAGTCTTGGAAGGCTGTCATGAGCTATCTCCAGAGCTTTCTCTTCTCCCACACAAACAATCCCAGTTCCCTCAACATTTCTTTCTAAGAGAGGTGCTCCAGCCCTCTGATCATCTTCGTGGCCCTTCTCTGGACCTGCTCCAAAAGCTCCACATCATTCCCGTGCTGGAGCCCCAGGCCTGGACGCAGTGCTGCACATGGGGCCCCACACCCAGAGCCGAGTCGAGGGGGGACAATCACCTCCCTCTCCCTGCTGGTCGCTCCTCTTTGAATGCAGCCCAGGATACAGTTGG